>NC_084994.1:21282241-21379741 GCF_963854185.1 Sardina pilchardus | reverse complement strand
ATTCAGCTACCCACTGGCAAATAATTGCAATCAGCCTCTCTGAAACTCATGGTGAATACAATATTTTGAATCTTTATGATTGTACAGTTCTATCTTATAAGAAGAAGAATCGCTGAACATACTGTACATTATAGACTTTGATATAGTACTTCATTATTTACATTTTATAGCATAACAATAATGGGATAGCCCACCATGTGTGCTAAGTTGGTGTAAATGTGACGTCATTTTATCAACATTTTATCATCCAATCTACTTTTTTCCCTATTCGTGCTATGAGATACAGTATACAGTTGACCTCTTGACTTTTTTCAGCTGTACGAGATACACAGTTGACCTCTTGACATTTTTCAGCTGTACGAGATACACAGTTGACCTCTTGACCTTTCTTCAGCTATATGAGATATGCAGTTGACCTCTTGACCTTTCTTCAGCTATAGGCCAGTCAATCTAGCGTTTGACCCATAACTAATTGCAATAGTAATCATTCAAAGTTTTTTGTGATCCCTAGGTATATCTAATTAACATATAAAAAATCTACCCATTTATATTTAGTGGAACATACTTTTTTTCAAGGTCAAAGGTAGCAATTTCCAATGCATTTTTCCATTGGGATTTACTACTGGTGAAATGGGTAACATTTTAAACTATAGATATCAAAATGAAACTTTCACAGTTGTTTACTCACATTAAGGCAAAGATTTTTTTGTATTGCAAGTTTTCTGAAATGTGATGTTTAGATATGCAAATGAGACCAGTTTTACCTAAATATGCAATAATTTGCATATATTTCTAGAAAACTAAATCTGAACAATAGGTACAGTCAGCTTCAAAATAATTGCTGCAATTTGCTTCTATATTGGATACCAAAAGCCTATGCAAAGGGAATATTAGATATTACTTCATATCACCTCAGAAATGAGGAAATCAAGTCAAGTCAAAATCAATGCGTTTCAATGGAAGTACATTATAGAACAAATGATTGTCAATGATATGGTATGATGGAAGTATCTCAGTGCATGCCAACTCACTTGATATGTTTATGTCTAAAGGTCAATATCTTCCTTATGTGACTTGGCATGCATTGGGATACTTTCATCATACCATATCATTGACAATCATTTGTTCTATAATGTACTTCCATTGAAACGCATTGATTTTGACTTGACTTGATTTCCTCATTTCTGAGGTGAAATGAAGTAATATCTAATATTCCCTTTGCATAGGCTTTTGGTATCCAATATAGAAGCAAAATGCAGCAATTATTTTGAAGCTGACTGTACCTATTGTTCAGATTTAGTTTTCTAGAAATATATGCAAATTATTGCATATTTAGGTAAAACTGGTCTCATTTGCATATCTAAACATCACATTTCAGAAAACTTGCAATACAAAAAATCTTTGCCTTAATGTGAGTAAACAACTGTGACATTTTCAATTTGATATCTATAGTTTAAAATTTTACCCATTTCACCTGTAGTAAATCCCAATGGCAAAATGCATTGGAAATTGCTACCTTTGACCTTGAATAAAAGCATGTTCCACTAAATATAAATGGGTAGATTTTTTATATGTGATGCAGGAGGGTTTAAGGATCAATAAAAAGTATGAACCATTACTATTGCAATTAGTTACAGGTTTGGCCCTTTTTTGAGCTAGATTGACTGGCCTACTATGCGAGATATGCAGTTGACCTCTTGACCTTCTTCAGGCATGTGCATAGCAGAGCCCCTGGAGCTGCCTGTCACAAAGAGCTTCTTCATCGACCTGCGTCTTCCTCACTCTGCCCAGCGCGGCGAACAGCTGGAAATCAGAGCCATTCTTCATAACAACCATATGGACTCACTGCGGGTAATGTCATGACAACACAGTTGTTATCGTTGCACTGCGGGTAATATCGTTAAGGAAATATCGTTATGTCAACAAAAGCATAGACATTATTGTTATTGTATTGTGTTATTTTTTTGAACAGACATTTTTTTTATCCAAAGTTACTTGGTGGTGTGCATAAGTTTAGACACCCATATTAAAGTTGACAAAAAAGAGGAATAAAAATCAATTAAAGCATTAAGTAGGTGAATATGGAGAATGAGTTGGTCCCCATAGCGTGTGCCTGTACCTGCCATAGGTAGATTTGGAGAATGAGTTGGGTCCCATAGGGTTCCCTGCCATAGGTAGATATGGAGAATGAGTTGGGTCCCATAGGATTCCCTGTCCCTGCCATAGGTAGATATGGAGAATGAGTTGGGTCCCATAGGATTCCCTGTCCCTGTCATAGGTAGATATGGAGAATGAGTTGGGTCCCATAGGGTTCCCTGCTAAAGGTAGATATGGAGAATGAGTTGATTCCCATAGGGTTCCCTGCCATAGGTAGATATGGAGAATGAGTTGATTCCCATAGTGTTCCCTGTCATAGGTAGATATGGAGAATGAGTTGGGTCCCATAGGGTTCCCTGTCCCTGCCATAGATAGATATGGAGAATGAGTTGGGTCCCATAGGGTTCCCTGCTATAGGTAGATATGGAGAATGAGTTGGGTCCCATAGGATTCCTTGTCCCTGCCATAGATAGATATGGAGAATGAGTTGGGTCCCATAGGGTTCCCTGCTATAGGTATATATGGAGAATGAGTTGGTTCCCATAGTGTTCCCTGTCATAGGTAGATATGGAGAATGAGTTGGGTCCCATAGGGTTCCTTGTCCCTGTCATAGATAGATATGGAGAACGAGTTGGGTCGCATAGAATTCCCTGTCCCTGTCATAGGTAGATATGGAGAACGAGTTGGGTCGCATAGAATTCCCTGTCCCTGTCATAGGTAGATATGGAGAATGAGTTGGGTCCCATAGTGTTCCTTGTCCCTGCCATAGATAGGTATGGAGAATGAGTTGGGTCCCATAGTGTTCCTTGTCCCTGCCATAGGTGCGTGTGGAGTTGATGGAGACGGAACACGTGTGCAGTGTGGCCTCGAAGAGGGGCAGCTACCAGACTACAGTGGAACTGGAGGGCATGACGTCTCGGGACGTCTCCTTCGTCATCATTCCCATGGTGCTCGGCACTCACACGATTGAGGTCAAGGCGGCGGTGTACGACGCATTCTACGGTGACGGCATCAAAAAGGAACTACGCGTAGTGGTGAGTCCTGGAGTAGCAGAGCATACACATGACAAACGCATAATGCATGCATGTGGTGATATTGTTATTATTATTATTTCTATTGTTATTATTTAGTTAATTGCATAGCTGTTGTTAATTATTATTGACATAACAAATGTGATGTGCCTATTATATGTTTGATACATCATTTGATCGGAGGACTGTGATGAGTGTTTCTGCCTTTCAGCCTGAAGGAGTGCTGACAAAGATTCAGGTGGATAAAGTTCCCCTCAATCCATCTCTCCATGGTCAGTGGGCTGCACTGTAATGTTTTTAAAATGCTTTGTTAGATAGATACTTTATTGATCCCCAAGTTGTAAAACATACTTTAACGACTACCTTTTACTAGTTTTTGATTAAACTGTTTTTTTTTTGTTTTAGAATAACTTTTACTAGTGTTAGTTAAACTGGGTCCCTTTACTGGTTTTGAAAAAAACTTGTCTGACACAAGACATTATTCTGGGAACTTTTCTGATAGTGTGAAGGACAGAAAAAAACAGAGAAAAATAGCAATGTCTTTACATTTGTGTCCTCTGCCTCCAACCACCTCGGCGTGTCTTTGGCAATAGGAGGTGAACAGACAGGTGAAGTCAAGTTCCAACACCTGAGACGACAAGTGCCCAACACGCCTGCAAGCACACACATACGAGTGCAAGGTAATTTAACAGTGTGTATACGCACGCACGCACGCACGCACGCACGCACGCACGCACGCACGCACGCACGCATGCACACACACACACACATACTGTACACACACACACACACACACTGTCAACAAGACAACCCAGTCAAGGAGGGACATATTCCAGGAGGGTGTGCATTGCCTTCAGGCTGCAACATGTTGGTAATTTTGTCCAGCATCTGATGGAAAAAAAGGAATGTGATATAATTGTTGTCATTCAGAGCAGTGAAGCAGAAAAAAAACAATCATGGCATTCATTTATATTCCAGGTAAATAAGCACTAAATATGTGCTGTAACTAAGCAGACAAGCAGGATAGTGTGTATTTTTAGTGATAATGAGTACATCTCAGGAAAGTGTGTCTCCTGTTTCATGGATGTTTTTATTACTTTTTGTATGCCTCTCCTGTTTCATCGATTTTCTTTATTATAACCTCTGTGACAACTTTCAGGCATGTGTATCTTGTGTATCTGAACTGTCCCTTGACCCTGATTCAGCACTGACGTGTCCATGTCGATATTTTAATATCAATAGTCACCAGAAATACCAGACATACCACAGCTTAAAAGGAACTATGCAGGATTGGTGATTTCATCTCTGGTTTCGGTTTCGTTTTTCGTTTTCGCTCGTTTTATGCTTGCATTTTCTCTGCAGAGCTTCCCCGACAGCTTTAGCGTGTATATTTATACATGTATAGGCTATATTTAAATATACAAATTGCAAGCGTGGTTCTTCGTCTCAGACTTCCAGATGTAAACAAGGAGCGATCGTCTCCTGCAGAAAGTTGCATAGGGTCTCTTTAACACATTTTTTTCCCTCTTATCCATTCTGTTTGTCTTTTGGTGTAGGCCAGGAGTTGAGCGACATCATTGTGAAAGCCATCAGTGGAGAGTCTATGGGTTCTCTCTTTAATATCCCCTATGGCAACGGAGAAGAGAACGTGGTCAACATGGCGATGACCCTCATTGCCACCCATTATTTGGACCTTACTAATCAGTGGGACAAAGTGGGGCTGGAGGAAAGAGCAGCAGCAGTCAACTACATCCAAATGGGTAAGTCTCATAGCTTCTGATACATGGGTGTTAAGTCTCATAGCTTCTGATACATGGGTGTTAAGTCCCATAGCTTCTGATACACATGGGTGTTAAGTCCCAAAGCTTCTGATACATGGGTGTTAAGTCCCATAGCTTCTGATACACATGGGTGTTAAGTCCCAAAGCTTCTGATACATGGGTGTTAAGTCCCAAAGCTTCTGATACACATGGGTGTTAAGTCCCATAGCTTCTGATACATGGGTGTTAAGTCCCATAGCTTCTGATACACATGGGTGTTAAGTCCCATAGCTTCTGATACACATGGGTGTTAAGTCCCAAAGCTTCTGATACATGGGTGTTAAGTCCCAAAGCTTCTGATACAGATGGGTGTTAAGTCCCAAAGCTTCTGATACATGGGTGTTAAGTCCCATAGCTTCTGATACACATGGGTGTTAAGTCCCAAAGCTTCTGATACATGGGTGTTAAGTCCCATAGCTTCTGATACACATGGGTGTTAAGTCCCAAAGCTTCTGATACATGGGTGTTAAGTCTCAAAGCTTCTGATACACATGGGTGTTAAGTCCCATAGCTTCTGATACATGGGTGTTAAGTCCCATAGCTTCTGATACACATGGGTGTTACAGTAAGTCCCATAGCTTCTGATACATGGGTGTTAAGTCCCATAGCTTCTGATACACATGGGTGTTAAGTCCCATAGCTTCTGATACATGGGTGTTAAGTCCCATAGCTTCTGATACACATGGGTGTTACAGTAAGTCCCATAGCTTCTGATACATGGGTGTTAAGTCCCATAGCTTCTGATACATGGGTGTTAAGTCCCATAGCTTCTGATACATGGGTGTTAAGTCCCATAGCTTCTGATACATGGGTGGTAAGTCCCATAGCTGCTGATACATGGGTGGTAAGTCCCATAGCTTCTGATACATGGGTGTTAAGTCCCATAGCTTCTGATACATGGGTGTTAAGTCCCATAGCTTCTGATACATGGGTGGTAAGTCCCATAGCTGCTGATACATGGGTGGTAAGTCCCATAGCTGCTGATACATGGGTGTTCCCATGCTGCTTTGCATGCTATTTCATTCACACTGCAAAGGCAGCCTGGAAACTACCACCCATAATTTTTGCCTGAGATAGGGGACCAATCACAGAACAGGGGGGAAAGGTAAGGTAAGGTAAGGTACTTTTATTTATATAGCGCATTTAACGTAAACTGAGTGCAACCGAAAGCAAGACGATAGTGACGCATTTGATAGACATCCGTGGCGGCCAATGAACGGATCTGGGCATTTTTTCAAATACGAGAAAACGAACATTTGGTTGCCAGACCATGTCTCATTGAGATGTGGTCACGTCAGCCAGGCTATGCTTGTCCTAGATAGTAACAAGTAAAGTATAGATACTCTTTTGATTCTGTGAGGGAAATTTGGTCTCTGCATTTATCCCATCCGTGAGTTAGTGGAAAAACTCAGAGCACACAGTGAGGTGAAACACACAGTGAACACACAGGAACCATGTTCCATATGCCCAAAATAACATTCACTACCCTATCGACTGTATTGATAGATAGATAGATAGATAGATAGATAGATACAGTAGATAGATAGATAGATACTTGATTGATCCCCAAGGGGAAATTCAAGGTGATTAAGGTATCAGGACAATTACCACTGTCTTCACTCAACTTTGATTTGGTGATGTAATATGTTGTTTTGATATCCATGTGCAGAGTTTGTTTATTTAGAGTGGTAATAGGCTACATTTGAAGCATAGACATATGAATATGTTGACCAAAACATGGCTAAACACACAAAAGATTCTTCATTAGACTCTGGTATTAGCCGGATATAGACAAGAATAGAAAAAGAGCACAGTATGTTTCAACATGAATGTCTTCATCAGGCTAAAGGATCAGGCACATATATGTAAGGGATAGTGTATAGAACGCTGGTCATTATCGGGAAAATAAGTACCGAGTCAGGTGAACGGGACCCCGACGCGAAGTGGAAGACCTGAATTAGAAGCACAAACTCTGTTGCCATTGACAGCAGTCATTGTTTTCTTTTCAGAGGTCCTCTATCAGAAAATAATGACCGATAGAAGTTTGAGAAATCTCATTCAAGTCAATGGAGCGTTCTACTAGCATTGAGAAGGGTATAATAAATAGTGATAGGATCATTCATGTTGAAATGTTGATAAAAAAAGAAACATGAGAGCTACACCGGCCAATGTACTTCTCTTTTTGCCTAAAAAGCTGAGCCACTCAGTCCAGCAGTTTTGGACTGAAGATTTCGAAACAATATTGGTGTGATTGTTTACGCTGATGAGTTTCCCCTCTTTCCGTCGCTCAGGCTACCAGCAGCAGCGCAGTTTCTGTAAACCTGACGGCTCGTGTGGAGCGTTCCTTAAGACGCCAAGCAGCACCTGGTGAGCCACTCGCCTTATAGACTTCTGAAATGACCCAAAGCTGCCATCTTTACCCATATAAGGAGAGTCAGGTACTATCTTTGCCCATATAAGGATATCCGGATCCCATTATTTGGGCAAAGATGGCAGTTTTGGATCGTTTTTCTAGGCAAACTTCAGGGGTCTATTGGCTTTTCCTCTTGTCAGAAACGAATGTGACAAACCTGTGTGATTAAATGATCTTGTTCTAGTTCTTGTCAGAATGTACAGTATAGCATTTTCAAATGGTGTGTGATATTAAGATGACAAGCGTTTAACATTTTGTTTCTGTATTGTCTAACATTTTCTGTCTCATATTAAGGCTGACAGCCTTCGTGGTTAGAGTGTTGTCCATGGCTGCTGACATCATCAGTGTTGATGAGAAGTGGGTGTGCAGCGCTCTCCAGTGGCTAGTCCTCAACACTCAGCAGCCGGACGGGTCCTTCAGAGAGTCTGCACCAGTCAAGTTTGTTGTGGACAGCACAGTGAGTTGAGTGGCATGGCAAAAGGCCAATCGTCTTCCTAGAGGCTCAAGCCACTTAAAGGGACACTTCACTGATTAGCATTAAGCATTGTATCTTTAGAAAACCAGTCATGTTTTTGAATGGTCGTGCATCATTCCCTCAATTTGCCTTGAGATGGGAGAAATACCGATTTCAATGTTGGACTTCCTGCTTTCAATGATGTCAAAATCATCATTTTACATCATTGAAAGCAGGAAGTCCTATTTATGGGTTTCATTGAAATCCGTATTTCTCCCATCTCAAGGCAAACTGAGGGAATGATGCACGACCATTAAAAAACATGACTGGTTTTCTAAAGATACAAAGCTTAATGCTAATCGGTGAAGTGTCCCTTTAATGCTCCAAACACCTTTCTGCCTAAACATGATGGCATACAGTTCATAAATGTAAACTGACAATGCTTATCATTATTAATATAAAGTCATACACATTTATTTTCATGAAAGGTTAGATTGGAAAACCCACTGCAGTTATTCACACACAAAATTACCAAACATTTAGCTTCAATGACATTAGCTCCAACATGTATCTAGTTATGAATAAAAGAGCACATACAGTATCTTGGGTATTACATTATTTCTGCAGTGAATATAAGTTCTTTGATAGAAATATTATTGAAATATCACTTGTTGCCTCTTTCTTTTCCAATCTCCATATTTCGCCACAGAGTGGAATAACATCTTTTCTATCTCTGGCCTGCTTGCTGCTCTAGCTTCTCTGAGAAGGAACAGTCAACACAACACACAACACTTCACAAGTTCAACCACCTTCATAAAGGTTCCTCCCTCTTTCCTGTTTGAACAAGTGCTTAATGAATGTCCTCTAATCCACAGGGCAAAGTGTACGGGAAGGAGTCCGATGCCTCCATGACGGCGTTTGTGCTCATTGCCCTGCAGGAGGGCAGTAGAATCTGCACAGAGCACATGAGCGTGAGTGCAGACCTGAGGGTCCTCATTACATGGTTTGTCCTCTCAGGTAATAGAACATCAGCATCAGTGTGTGGACTCTCTATTGACTCCACTCAAGTGCAGTCCTGCCAAAAATACAATAGTAATTTCAAGTGGAAGCACTTGTTTGCAGAGAACAGTGACCAGTAAAAAAGAGCGTTTTTATGGTTTGCTGTGAACGTGCTGCAGTGTAGGAATATACACACATCTATACAAATTCGACAGGTGCTGGATATGGACACAATCATCACAGGTTTTTTTTAGATATTTAAAAAAAAATATAGATATCCACCCGCTTGTCTTGTACAGTTAAATGGCAGGTTACTATTGTAACCTATTGTTACTAGAAAGTGTGTGCGGATATTTTTTCTTTTGTCTTGCTATGAACGTGTGCATTGACCTTTTAGTTTGTCTTTATTCTTGCCGTTCTCCATAGAGTTTACTGGTGAGTATGGGAAAAGCTTCCCGGTACCTGCATCTGAGAATCCACACGCTAAAGAACCCATACGCGGTGACGATAGTCTCGTACGCCCTCGCCGACACTGGGAAACTTCACAAAGACATTCTCTTTCAACACAACCTAGACGGTGAGTGGACTAAGTGTGAGAGGGTCATATAAATATACTGTACTGTATACTCTTTTGATCCCGTGAGGGAAATTCGGTCTCTGCATTTATCCCAATCCGTGAATTAGTGAACACACACACAGCACACAGTGAACACACAGAGTGAGGTAAAGCACACACTAACCCAGAGCAGCAGTGAGCTGCCTGCTCAACAGCAGCGCTCGGGGAGCAGTGAGGGGTTAGGTGCCTTGCTCAAGGGCACTTCAGCCGTGGATGTGGCCATGGGAGAGCATTGAATGCCCAAGTTGATTATTGTTCATTAGGCTTAAAATAGAAATATAATAAAAATGGCCCATTTTAGCAGTCATTTAGCACCCTTCATGCTTATCTGGCACCCACACGAATAATTGTGGGCTTTATGCTGAATGGCTGCCACTCATCAGTCTCCAGTGACTACCTGAATCAGACGTATGGTTTGCGTCACAGTCAATATTTAGCATCAGTCTGTCTTTGGCAAATATTGTCTCCGACATTTGCAAATGAGGGATTGACAGTAGGTTCATGGTAGCTTTGTGACCATGCACTGAGCTCTCCATATTCAACAAAGCCAAGATTTAAAAATAAATAAATAAAATAAATCCATTGTACTGTCTACTCTATAAGGCATTTTGGCTTCGGCACTTTGCAAATAAGATAAAGTTGACAAAGAAGATGTAGGTCAGAGGGCTTCGGCGTTCTGTTTAGTAGTGCGAAGGTGCTCTTTGGTTGAACGTAAGTTAGTTGAGAGGTTTTGAAGAAATCCAAGGCACTCTTTGTCTTCATTAAAAAGCTTTTAATTAAATTAGAGCTAGTTCATAATTGAACAGTTTGCCAACATGTTTCGGCCTGCAGTGGCCTTCATCAGGGCTTTTTTAAGATAAAGTTGAGTTTGATGACTCTAACTTAGAGCTAGTTCATAATTGAACAGTTTGCCAACATGTTTCGGCCTGCAGTGGCCTTCCTCAGGGCTTTTTTTAAGATAAAGTTGAGTTCGGTGACTCGTCTTCCTCCAGGTGGTCCGGTGTGGCATAACCTAGACATAACCTAGACGGTGAGTGTACTCTGTGTGAGAGGGTTGTATAAGTATACTGTACTGTATGTACTCTTTTGATCCCGTGAGGGAAATTCGGTCTCTGCATTTATCCCAATCCGTGAATTAGTGAACACACACACACAGCACACAGTGAACACACAGTGAGGTAAAGCACAAAGTTGAGTTCGATGACTCGTCCTCCTCCAGGCGGTCCGGTGTGGCCGGTTCCTGGCGGTCACCGGTACACTCTGGAGGCCACGGCCTACGCTCTCCTGGCGCTGCTGCGGATGAGGGAGTTTGATCGGGCCGGCGACGTGGTGCGCTGGCTCGACTCGCAGAGGAGGAAGCGAGGAGGCTACGGCTCCACTCAGGCACGTTCCTTTTCCTGTCTGGACATTTTCACTTCTCATTTGTCTTTTTATCTATCCTCCCTTCCTTCCTTCCTTGGTCCTCCGGCTCGTTCCCACTGATCTATAAAGGACACTGGATAGACTATCCCATTGCTGCCGCCCATCATTCTTTATATAGTTCAGTACGAACGAGGAAGGAAGGGAGGATAGATTAAAAGCTGAATGAGAGGCACCCTATGAATGACCTCAATCAAAGTACTGTAAGTTTAGAATAAGGTATCAATATTCTTAATTCAATGGAGAGAGACTGTACAAGAACCGCTCTTCTGTCGAGATATGAAATGGAATTTGCTGTAAAGGTAACATTTAGGCAAATACAGTACTGTACATTTACACGTGTTAGTGCATTACATCATAAGATCTGAGCTATGCACTATGTATGCTCTTGATCAAAGTAGAATAGTGTATTAATATTCTTACAGTAATTTCCTGTGTATTAGCCGCATTGTGTTTAAGCTGCAGGATATTGTTTTATGCAAGCCAAAAGAAACAAAACCACATTGATACCATATTAACTTCCCACTTGTATTAACCTCATAAATACATTTTTCAAAATCAATGTATAAACCGCGGCTAATAGTTGGGAAATTGTGGTAGTTCAGTGGAGAGAGTCAGTACAAGGACCACTCTTCTGTTTAAGATATGAAATGAGATTTTTTTCTGCACCGTTGCTGTACTGTAAAGGTAAAAATTAGGTAAATACATCACATTCACACATGTTAGTGTATTACATCATAAGATTTGAGCTCACAGATCACATTAGTGAATCACATTGTACAACTTGAGACAATCATGTACTGTTAATGTTGTACATCACATCATTTCTAAAGGTTACACTTTTTAAAAAGAATATTCCTTATGTCATTATGTCATTTTTTCATTGACTGAATTACTGTGCTTATCTGGAGACCATCATTTTGTTCCCCCTTTCTCCTCTGCAGGCCACCATGATGGTCTATCAGGCTGTAGCTGAATACAGGAGCAGCATGAGAACGCTGCATACTGTCAATTTAGAGGTCAACATTGATGTGTCTGGTCGCAGCAAACCCATCAAGTGGACTTTTAATAAGGGGAATGCCTTCGTCAGTCGCTCTGATAAGGTAAACACATAACTCATTCACATTCACACACACACACACGTCCAACATCAATATGAGTGCCAGTGTGTCATTGTGAGTGTCAATGTGTCACAAACAGATATTTATGTTCTCACTGTATTCATCATCCAATTCAATACAGCAATACATTGTTTTTCTCTTTCCTTAGCTCCAGCTTGACCAAAATGTGACTGTGACCGCCAAAGGAAGTGGGGAGGGAACCCTTTCAGTAAGAATTTCCCCCGTCATGATTTTTAAACTGCTCAGTTTTCTCTGGGCTACAGTACACTGTCAAAAGCAAGTTTTTGTGTAATGGATAATCTTTAAATGTAAATATATAAATGCACAAGGACAGTTCATTATACTCTTGCCAGGGTTTCTTTTTTATCACTATTTAAACACTTTTATAGCAAGACATTGAGAACTATAACAGCAAAAGGCATGTTTGCTGGTAGCCCTTTTCATTGTTTCTGCATACCTTAGAATAGTTAGCCTACTAGAGTTTTCATCTACTTCCTTCATTGTTGTAGCCCCTCCATTTAAATGTGATGGGAACGAGGAAGGTGTAGTGGAATTTCAGATTGCGGACAAGAAAAATGCTCTTCAAAAAGGTTTATTTTAAACTATATACAAAAAGAGAAAACAAGAAAAAAGCTATGCTAATTGGCATGATTCAATAGTGTTGGCGCTGCTGTGGCATGGCGTCTCTGGCTTCTGCGCAGCCTCTCACACTGGCACTTCAGCATTTGCGCACCCAACAGAACAGGGCTTCTCACTGGTCCAGGTCGCTTTTTATGCGCTGATTGACGGCGCTGAATCAGGACTCCTGCGTGACGTCGTAATTGGCAATCAGCTGTAGGCTACCTGCTCACACGTGACATGGTGAAAAAGGCGCAACAGAAGGAATGTAGTGATGACTCAAGGAGGCATGAGAAAAGAGATGTGCTGCTTGGTTTTAACCAAAACTCCTTAGTGCTGCTATACGTATTAGAATGCTAATAACTGTGCCTTTGCTCTGTATCTGTAAGGTGATGACCTTGTACTATGCTTCACCCACGGATCAAGATAAGGCATGCAGCAACTTCCAGCTTAATCTCACACTGGAAAAGCAGGCTAAAGGTGGGATCAACAAACACCTGTCCATTTTCATCCCCCCCCCCCCCCCCCCCCGTTCTTATGACATAGGGTTCACATCATTTGTTTCTGAAATTCTGTTAGTTAATATCTCCTTTTTCAAACTCAAACTGATTTCATCATCCATCTGAAATAAGCCTAAGAGAGGCGGATTCATTCTATTTGGCACCAAGGCTTGCGATTTCATTAGCATTTCTCTCAAATGGCTGTGAGTAGTTAGCATAAATCCAGTATAGCTAATGTCGCTTACTTGTGTCTCTGCGTAGTTTCACATGATGGAGCCAGTGCAAGCTACCTCCTGAAGATTGACGTCATGTAAGTCATGAAGATATCTACCTGAGATCGCAGAGGGTCACAGAGAGCTTCAAAACCACTTTGTTGGTCCAGGATATTTCTAAAGTTATAATACAGCTGCAGTGTGGTGAAGCATGTATCATATGGCGTAGCATTTTGATACCCTGTGATACAGTGTGGCAAATTATGTGGCGAACCAAGTCTTGACTTTTAGTCTTCTCACACTTGGTGTGTCTATTATTTTCCGTACATGGCTATGGTACTGTTTGTTGGTTTAATACCCAGCTAGCAAACATACTACCTGTAATGGGTAAAAAATGCACAACTTTATTTACTTTCTCTCAGGTATATGTCTGAGAACAGAGATGCCCGCTTAACTGTTCTCAGCATTGGCCAGCTTACAGGATTTGTGGTGGATGTCAATGACCTCAACAGGGTAAGAAGCAATGACACGATCATACATTTTACACAGTTTACTTATTTGAATGCAGTGTTATAAATACAATGTAAGTAAGTAAGTAAGTAAGTAAGTAAGTAAATACTATATATATATATACTATATTTGTTTGCTTTTATTATTTATTTGATTTGTGTTTGTTTGTCTGTCTTGTATGTCTTGGTGTCACGGGAACGCTGGCGATAACGCTGCTCCGTCCGGCATTTTTGTCTTGTTTTCATTTGTAAATTTGTTTGCTTGTCTTGTTGTCACGGGAACGCATGGCGACTATACGCTGGTCCGTTTCGGCACTGTCTTATGTATCAGTCTTGTGTGTGAAGCGCTTTGTGTTGCACTTGTGCACGTTAAAATGCGCTATACAAATAAACTTTACTTACTTACTTTACTTACTTACTATATATGATTCCATTGGTAGCGATTTGTTATTAATATAAATACAATGTCATAGAAGTGGTACAGATCAACGGTCATTGAATGAAAACATACAGTGTGTGCCATCAGCTAGTGTCCCCTCTACCGCGTACCACTGAATCGTGTCCTCAGATTAACGGTATCCTCATTGGCTGGGTTGTCTAGATTCGTTAAGAAGCTCTTAAGTGCTAAGAACTTCCTAGGAGCGCTCTAAGAACATTCTAAGAACGCCCCTAAGAAGTTCTCAGCACTTGAGAGCTTCTTAACGAATCTGGGAAACCCGGCCAATTATCTGCTGGTCTCCTGGTACAGCTGTCCACAGGGAGAGAGCGATACATTCAATCATTTGAGATCGACAACATCCTGTCACAGGAAGGCTCACTCCTCATCTTCTTAAACAAGGTAACACGTGAGCCTAAAGAAGGCTATAGAACAACAAAATACAAACATCAACAACAAAAAAGTAGATAAATAATATTATATGAACAAAGTAGCCTTTTCTTTAAAAAAAGAAAAAAAGAAAAAAAAAAGTAATGTAATGTATTTAGCTTAACAAGCTAACACATTAAATGGTAAATCTATCTGTAAACCTCTCTCTCTATCTTTCCCCAGGTGTCTCATAAGAGACCGGACACTATTGCCTTCAGGATACATAAAATGGTGGACGTGGGGCTACTCCAACCTGCTGCAGTTTCTGTGTATGAGTACTATGATATCGGTAAGAACACTTCAGACACACATATAAAGAGAGTGTGTGTGTGTGTGTGTGTGTGTGTGTGTGTGTGTGTGTGTGTGTGTGTGTGTGTTTGTGTTTATGTGTTTGTGTGTATGATAGAGATATAGATAAGAGAGAGAGAGAGAATGTCATGTTTTGTTTCTCTTTCATTTCAGAGAACCATTGTGTGCAGTTTTACCACCCCGAGAAGATCGGTGGATCCTTGAATCGTCTCTGCCATAACGATGTCTGCAGATGTGCTGAAGGTGAGATAAATCGATTTTTAATACCAAGTGACTTACAGCAACATACTTCAGTTCCCTTAGGATTCCAGGATATCGAACTTACCTTACCTGCAACAGGGGTTGTATCAAGGAAAACCTTTTGTAGACCTATACACAGATAGTATGACATGCTGAAATAACGGCTCTGCCCCGAAAGATTCAAGGTTGACATTTGATTTAGTATAGTACAGGCCAAAAGTTTGGACACACCTTCTCATTCAAAGAGTTTTCTTTATTTTCATGACTATGAAAATTGCAGATTCATACCGAAGGCATCAAAACTATGAATTAACACATGTGGAATTATATATTTAACATAAAAGTTTGAAACAACTGAAAATATGTCTTATATTCTAGGTTCTTCAAAGTAGCCACCTTTTGCTTTGATTACTGCTTTGCACACTCTTGGCATTCTCTTGATGAGCGTCAAGAGGTCAAAAGAAATGGTTTTCCAACAGTCTTGAAGGAGTTCCCAGAGATGCTTAGCACTTGTTGGCCCTTTTGCCTTCACTCTGCAGTCCACACGGTGGTTGGAACCAAAGGTCTCAGATTTTGACTCATCAGACCAAAAGCACAGATTTCCACGGGTCTAATGTCCATTCCTTGCGTTCTTTAGCCCAAACAAGTCTCTTCTGCTTGTTGCCTGTCCTTAGCAGTGGTTTCCTAGCAGCTATTCTACCATGAAGGCCTGATTCAGGCAGTCTCGTCTTAACAGTTGTTCTAGAGATGTGTCTGCTGCTAGAACTGTGTGGCATTGACCTGGTCTCTAATCTGAGCTGCTGTTAACGTGCGATTTCTGAGGCTGGTGACTCGGATGAACTTATCCTCCGCAGCAGAGGTGACTCTTGGTCTTCCTTTCCTGGGACGGCCAGTTTCTTTGTAGCGCTTGATGGTTTTTATGACTGCACTTGGGGACACTTTCAAAGTTTTCCCAATTTTTTGGACTGACTGGCCTTCATTTCTTAAAGTAATGATGGCCACTCGTTTTTCTTTACTTAGCTGCTTTTTTTCTTGCCATAATACAAATTCTAACAGTCTATTCAGTAGGACTATCAGCTGTGTATCACCCCTGACTTCTGCACAACACAACTGATTCCCAACCCCATTTATAAGGCAATAAATCACACTTATTAAACCTGACAGGGCACACATGTGAAGTGAAAACCATTTCAGGTGACTACCTCTTGAAGCTCATCCAGAGAATGCAGAGTGTGTGCAAATCAGTAATCAGAGCAAAGGTGGCTACTTTGAAGAAACTAGAATATAAGGCATATTTTCAGTTGTTTTACACTTTTTTGTTAAGTACATATTTCCACATGTGTTAATTCATAGTTTGATGCCTTCAGTGTGATTCTACAATGTCAATAGTCATGAAAACTCATTGAATGAGAAGGTGTGTCCAAACCTTTGGCCTGTACTGTATTTTAAGTTATTGATTATTTGTATTTATTAACTGCAGAGAGCTGCAGTGTCCAGAAGAAAGAAGAAATTAGTAACCAGGATCGAGAGTATGCGGCATGTGAAGCGGGTATGGACTACGGTAAGTGTGTGTGTGTGTGTGTGTGTGTGTGTGTGTGTGTGTGTGTGTGTGTACATTCACAGCTCAGCTGCTATGAAACTTTTGAAACTTTTATGATGACGACGGCAGTGGTAATGATGATGATGACGATGGTGATGATGATAGCGATGATGAGGATGAAGAAGATGATGGTGTTCCACTGATGTTTTTTCTATTTACAGTTTACAAAGTGACAGTGGAGAACACAAATCTGACCACTCATACAGACGTCTACTACATGCACGTTGTCCTGGTTGTCAAAGAAGGTACATCAGTTCAACAGCATTTTGCCTAATCATCTACTCTGTCTGATGACCGTCAGTTACTCAATTCAAATTAAGTTGGTTTATCAAACATAACCTCCTTGGCGGAGGTAATAATTAAATGTATTTTCTAAAAATTGGTTTGAAAAATATAAACATAATATTATACCTTCCTCAATTCTAACAGGCAGTGACCTTGGAGTCATGGGTGAGAGTCGTGTCTTTGTGGCTCATCCTTCCTGCAGGAGTGGCTTGGATCTGAATGAAGGCCTCTCCTATCTTCTGATTGGCCACCGGAAGGACGTCACAAGACTCGATGGGAGGTGGGGCAGAATCCTCAATTGCGTCCTGTAGTTATAATGGCTGGCCTCTAGAGGGTGCCAGAGATAGTAATTAGCCATACTCTTTGTGAAGAGATCTAGTCTTTTGACTTCATAATTCGGTTTTAGAAACGCCTATTTCTATCACGGCTACTACTACTATTATAGTTCTGCTACTAATGTTGATAATAATAATAATAATAATAATAATATTAATAATAATAATTATTATTATTATTATATTAATAAATAATAATAATAATGATGATTGTGTTTTTGTGTGTGTCAGTGTTCAGTATGTTCTTGGGCATCGCACCTGGGTGGAGTACTGGCCAACTGAAGAGGAGGATAAAGAGAAATATGGAAACCTTCAAAACTTTGCACATGAGCTGAGTGAATGGGGGTGTCAGTACTGAAGTCAATGAATGGGGATGTCAGTACTGAAGTCAATGAATGGGGATGACAGTACTGAAGTCAGTGAATGGGAATGTCTGCTAGCTGTCCTGAATGCATTTTTTTTTTTTACATCAGCCTCATTTCCAGATATGTCATGTATTGTGTAATCCTTTTCGCAGAGAACAAAAATATGATTTTGTAACAATGCAATAATTAAATGCAGTGAAAATGTGTTGGTGCGGAGTCAATTTTTCAAATTGAGCTGTTTGCTGGTTTGTTTGCGTGTGAGAGAAAGAGAGAGAGAGAGAAAGAGGGATAGCGAGAGAGATTTAGAGAGTGTGTGTGCACATGTGACTGAGTGAGCACTGTGTTTGGCCAAAGAACTTTGATCTGCTTTTGTCATCCAAAGTATTGATTGCCACGTTATAAGGTGGACCTTAAAACGGAAAAAAAAAAGGAACAGAGTTTAGTATGTTAGTACATCTTACTAATCACATTGAACACGGTAGACAAGTGAAATCTAATTCCATAGTTGGGAATTATGTGCTTCCAAAACGATATTCCGAAAAGACATGAGGTACAGTAGCCGATTGCTCCACACTGGTTAATCGATCCATCGATACAACAGGAATGTGGAGTTGTTTGAACACTTAAACCCCCCCATGTAACGCTCCAGCACAGACTGAACACCGCTCATTTACCGCAACACTTTAGAGACTCTTACGCTCAACAAGTAAATGCCAGATTAGTAGTTTCTCAATTAAATTCTCCCAAGGAATTAAGACATCGTGGTCTATTCCAGCGAGTGTATCTCCATACCGGTAACTCAGTTCTGCAAACAGGGTTTGTAAAATCCGGAGTTGTTTTGAAGCGAGGGACAAGCGGAGTCTCTGGGATTGGATTGGATGGTCAGGGGCTGGCGGGCCATGGAGCTGTTGCTGGGGTGGCTGTGTGCGGCGCTGTGGCTCTCTCTTCCCTCGCTCTCACGAGGCAGCCCACTGTGAGTACACCGCAGAGACGCGCATGCAGACACACACGTCCATGCACACACACACACACACACACACACACACACACGTACATGTACGTCCGTGCACACACGCACGCACACACACACGCACACACACACGCACGCACGCACGCACGCACGCACGCACGCACGCACACACGCACGCACACACACACACACACACACACAGACTGTCTCTCACTTATCTATCCCTCTATTTCTCTTATGCAAACACTTTTTCTGTTCCTTGCATGCACACCCACACACACACACACACATATTCTTTTCATAATGATGCTCAGAAAAGAACAAAAGAACAAACAGGTGAACACACACCATTCCACACATTTGTTCTAATGGAACCTTATGTCATATTTGTAGACATATTCAATAGTTTCCAGTAAAAATAAATATAACATGTCAAATATGTTAAAAATGAAGGAAAATGGTTGTGAAGGTCAAGTTTTGCACTGGACATTCACTCCAACAACGCAACAGGTAAGCCACATCATTCTGTCCTAACTTCCTTCATTAACATGACCTTTGATCTTTCAACTCTGACCCCTCAGCTACGTGTTATCGGCTCCTAACCTCCTGAGGGTGGGTGGCCCAGAGAGGGTGTTTGTGGAGGCGCAGGACTACACTGGCGATGCCTTTGATGTCACACTCACTGTGAAAGACTACCCACGCAAGACCACAGAGCTCGTCCGCAACACTCTCCATCTCAGTCCAGATAATAACTATCAAAAACTGGCAGAAATTACAGTGAGTTAGATTGATAGATAGATAGATAGATAGATAGATAGATAGATAGTGAGTTACAACAGATGATATTTGTCACTGATTTGCTCCTGGTTGTTAAGATAATTGCAAAGAATCATTGATGGAAACTCTATCTAAAATCACCAAACTGATTTGTCATCAAGCAATGATATGTATCAGTCCCCTCAAAAAATGTCCAGGTTAATATGAATGATACCAGTTCATTTTTATCAGGCAAAAGGTACAGTATGTGTTAGTCATGGGTGGACAAAAGAAAGCATTTGACTCATTATGAACATATAATATAGGATGATTTATATTTAGACTATCCATCGGCTATAGTGGTGTGCGAGTTTCGTTCCTTTTGATTGCTGTTTAGAGTATCTCACATCTATATCATGTTCACAATGGTACATGTTTTTAAGCAAAGGTGCTTCAGAAATGTCTGATTTCAGGCATAATGCAATCATGCTTACAAGACAATTAAATAATTCTGTGGCTTTATTACCAAATTAAGTGTTGCATGTGTGTGATGGGCGTTGTTCCTTTCTGTCCAGATCCCATTTGGAAATGATGTGCTTGTGGAGGACGACACCCTGAACCAGTACGTCTACCTGCAAGCCCAGTTTCCAGGTCACCTGCTGGAGAAAGTGGTGTTGGTCTCCTTTCAGTCTGGATACGTTTTTGTGCAGACAGACAAGACCATATACACACCTTCAAGCACAGGTTTTGATAACTATGTTTTTTTTAAGGCGATATAATTAGTTTAGATGAAATGTAAATAAGCCAGATAATACTGTTTATTTACATGTTAAATGCTCTTTTTTTCTCCAGTTCTGTACAGAATCTACACCCTGAGTCCTTCTCTGAAGCCCTCTGAAAAGCAAATTACAGTGGATGTTATGGTAAGGTTTATGACAATAAAGCCATGACAATAAAGGCTTTAAATTAATTTGAAACTGAGAGTGCCTTGGAACTTCTTCTTTTAAAATACATATTTCCCTTTATTCCTTTGGCGTGTTCTTTCCTAGAATCCGGAGGGAACTGTCGTAAATCAGGAGGCTTTCACCCCACAAAAAGGCATTTGCTCGGGAGTGTACAAAATTCCTGACTTCGCCAGGTCTGTTCAAGAATCTTGATAGAGGGCCCTTTTCAGGGCTTGCAGCAAACTATTATTTGCATAGGCAATTCATCTGTTAATCTGAAAATGATTTTTTACCTCAAGCAGGTAACACTAACAGATTTCAACAGTTCATAGAACTGTATTTAGACTAGCCTGGCCTGTTCAGAATGTATTTACACTAGCCTGGCCTGTTTAGAACGTCATGTCCATCATGTTTCTGTTGTCAGCACTGGGACATGGACAATTGTAACAGGATTCAAGGGCACCACGAAAAACAACTTCTCTTATGAATTTGAGGTGAAGCACTATGGTGAGTTTTGTGATGATAAGATACAAAAAGCTAATACATCATTGCACTTATTACAAGTATGCAATGAAGATTTATTTTTTGCACAGTGCTCTAAGCTGGTGTCAGTACATGATTCCATGATGTATTAATCCTTTCTTTCCACAGTTCTACCCCGAATTGAAGTAATGTTGACACCACAAAAGTCCTACTTTTACATCGATGATGAGGAACTGAGAGTGAATATCAGTGCCAGGTATGTATGTTTTTCCGTCTCGGGTAGCTTTGTTTTGGGTAGATCATTTGTTTAAACATTGGTGTAAGCGACATGATATACTTAACAGTGTTTAATTAACATTTTTAACCAGACAGACAGACAGACAGACAGCTAGACAGATAGATAGATAGACAGATAGATAGATAGATAGATAACCTGTTTGTGTGTATGAAGGTACTCAAATAGCATAGAGATGACAGGAGTTCTCTCTCTCTCTGTGCGCGCGCGCGTGTGTGTGCGTGTGTGTGTGTGTGTGTGTGTGTGTGTGTGTGTGTGTGTGTGTGTGTGTGTGTGTGTGTGTGTGTGTGTGTGTGTGTGTGTGTGTGTGTGTGTGTGTGTGTGTGTGTGTGTTAAAGGTACTTGGATGGGTCGGAGGTGACGGGAGTTGGGTTAGTGGTGTTTGCGGTGCAGGGTGCAGAGTCAGATAAGAGGAAGGTGGACTCAACACAGAGAGTGGAGGTGAGATGCACACACACACACACACACACACACACACACACACACACACACACAGACGCATTGACAAATACTATGCACAATCTCTCTCTCTCTCCCTCTCTCTCTCTCTCTCTCTCTCTCGCTCTCTCTCTCTCTCTCACTCTCGCTCATGCTACCTGTGCTACATGCTACACATGCTACCTGTGCGGTGTGAATGGGATATACTGTATTGTCACATGGGTAGATAGGACGCATGTGTTACAGTACATACTGTATGTGTTTATTATTTTTGTGGTGCTGGGCTATGGAACATCAATGGGAATGTGTGTAAATGATTATATATCCCTATAGGATAATAAAGACTGTACATAAACAGTTGGCATAACGCCCTATGCTAGTTAAGTAGGTTAGCAGTTCACTGCCTAATGGACCCTCCTCCCCTCTCCTCTCCTCTCCTCTCCTCTCCCCTCTCATCCTCTCCTCTCCTCTCCCCTCTCATCCTCTCCTCTCCCTTCCTCTCCTCTCCCCTTCCCTCCCCTCCTCTCCTTTCCCCCTCCTCCTCTCCTTTCCTCCTCTCCTCTCCTCTCTTCCTCTCCTCTGCTCTGCTCTCCTCTCTGTGTTAGATTGATGAGGGGAGAGGACATGCAGTGTTGAGTAGGCAGCACCTGCAGCAGATGACCTCCAGCTCCACTGACCTCCTCCAGCTGACTGGGGCCTCAATACATGTGAAGGTCACTGTGCTGACCCACACAGGTGGAGGATAAGAGTAGTGTGCTGATAACTCTCTGTCTCTCTCTCTCTCTCTTTCTCCCACCCTCTCTTTCTCTATCTGTCTCTCTCTCCCTCTCTCTTTCTCTCCATCGCTCTCTCTCTCCCTCCCTCTCCCTCTTTCTCTCTCTCTCTCTCTCTCACATCTGTGTATGTGCATGTCTGTTTATGTTCAAATGTGTGTGTGTGTGTGTGTGTGTGTGTGTGTGTGAGAGAGAGAGAGATATGATACATATAGACCATTATAGACTTAAAATAATAATATCTGTATATTTCACTCATTCTTGGCATGACATTACAGCTACAGATTTGTCTGTCTACAGTCAATCAGTCTACACTACAGTCTTACACGTTTGTTGAAAACTGTTCTTGGTAGAGGCCTATATTGATATTGTGCACACATTTATTATCTCTCAGGCCACGAAATGGCGGAGGCCAACCTAGATGGCATTCGGGTAGTCAGCTCTCCGTATGTTATTCGTTTCGAAAGGACCCCCAAGTACTTCAAGCCAGGAATGCCATTCACATGTCTGGTAAAATAATCAGGGTTATACTCCTTGTCCTCCTTCCATTTTAAAAAGCTGTGAAAGATTGTGATGTTAAAAACATCTATCAAATGAATCTATTTTTTCTCATTTATACTTCTTTTGCCAACAAGTTCAGTGTTTCCTCTGTAATGATATATTTCTTACCCTACAGATTTCTGTGGACAATCCTGATGGCTCACCAGCAGGGGGCGTCCAAGTGGAGATCACAGACAGGAAGTCAGAAGCCATCAGTGGCATCACAGAGCGCAATGGCCTGGTGAAGCTAACTGTTAATACCGACACTAAAGACTCTGTGCTGCTACTCAGCGTAAGCCTCTGCACAATACACACTGTAAAACATAACAGCTATCCTTAGAATGTTTAGTAAGTATAGACTTAGAATATCCTTAGAATGTTTAGTTAGTATATACTAGCTTAGAAATCTAGACGCACCCTAGAGGCAGCAGATGTAATTTGTAGTTTAGTCTAGCAACTCTCCGTTGGCTTGCGAGCTGGAAAAATTAAACTTCTATCGAGCCAATCACATTGTGTATAGAGTCGATGGGCGGGCTTAACATAATGACCACTGACCTGCGACCATAAGTTGCTACCGTTCAGCATGAATTCTCCATCCTGCTACTTAAAAGTAAGATGATTGGTTGTATCCTATTGTGTGGGTTCAGTGTAACACTAAAGACTCTGTGCTCCTACTCGCCCTACGCAATAATACATGATGAACAAGAGGTCTAACGAGTATTCCCCTGCAAGGGACCTCCATATGCAGTACATTCAATGTCCTTATTGTTTACATATTTTGTTTACAGGCATCTACCAAGGCCCCTGGTCTCACCGATGCTCAACAGGCCAGAGCGGACATGACAGCATTACCGTATGTGTCCAAGGGACGTTCCAAGAATTACCTGCACATTGGTTTGGATGCAGCAGAGCTGACCATCGGAGATCAACTCAAGATCAACCTGAACCTGAGAGGAAGTCCTGGAGCCCAGAATAATGACTTCACGTACCTAGTAGGTTTCATCTTCACACACACACACACACACACACACACACACACACACATACACACACACACACACACACACAGAAACACAAATGCAGATTTGTGTTTGTATTTTAAACACTCACACTAACTGTGTGTGTCTGTGTGTCATGATTACAACAGATCCTGAGCCGTTATTTTATTTTCTACATAGAGTTAATGTGTGAGATCCATCTTGTCTCTCTCATCAGATACTGAGCAAAGGGCTGTTGGTGAGTGTAGGGAGGTTGAGGAGACAGGGCCAGGAGATGATATCCTTGTCCTTACCAGTGACCAAGGAGATGGTCCCCTCCTTCCGTATCGTGGCCTACTACCACGTGGGCTCATCTGAGGTGGTGTCTGACTCAGTCTGGGTGGACGTGAAGGACACCTGCATGGGAACGGTAATGTTTTGTCTATTTGACAGAAATCAACTCTCTCTCCCTCCTGTTCATTCTCTTTCTCTTTCTCTCTACATTTGTCTCTAATTCTCTCTTTCGCTCATTCTCTCTGTCTTTCTCTCACTCTCCCTCTTGAAACGGAAATGTAGAAAACACACACACACTCAAACACACCACACACACAGTCACACTCTCAGTCTCTCACACACACACAAGTTTTGGGGATTCTGTTTCTCAATGTAACTCTGTTCCTTCTACATTCTCTCTCTCTTTCTCTCTCTCCTCTCTCTCTCTCTCTCTTTGCAGGTGAAAGTGGAGGCATCTCAGCAAACATACTCCCCTCGTCAGCACTTCAGCCTGACCATTACTGGAGACCCAGGGGCCAGAGTGGGTCTGGTGGCCGTGGATAAGGGAGTCTACGTCCTCAACAACAAGCACAGACTCACCCAGAGCAAGGTGTAAAAGGCTTGTCCCCACACTGAATAGATAATCAGTATCAGTGTATCATCTTCAGGGGTCGAAATGTTTGTGTGTGTGTGTGTGTGTGTGTGTGTGTGTGTGTGTGTGTGTGTGTGAGAGAGAGAGAGAGTCATTATACATATAGACCATTGCATACTTAAAATAATAAACTATATCTGTATATTTCACTTATTCATGGCATGCTATTATTTGTGTGTGTGTGTGTGTGTGTGTGTGTGTGAGAGAGAGAGAGTCGTTATACATATAGACCATTGCATACTTAAAATGATAAACTATATCTGTATATTTCACTTTTTCATGGCATGCTATTGTGTGTGTGTGTGTGTGTGTGTGTGTGTGTGCGTTCCATTGTAGATTTGGGACACTGTTGATAAACTCGATATCGCCTGCACTGCTGGCAGTGGTAAAGACAGTATGGGGGTTTTCTATGATGCTGGACTGATGTTTCAGACCAACACTGCAGGTGGAACTGACCCAAGGACAAGTCAGTCAAACAATAACAATGTCTGTGAATAAATAATTATGTAAATAAACAAACAAATAAAGTAATAAATAATCGTCTGCATAATATTATTGGCCACAGGTACTCACTGTCCCTCACATGTCAGAAGGCAACGATCACTCAAAGGTAAGGACCAAATTTTATTCTTTCTTCTTTAACAGGATCCCCATTAGCTTCCTGGTTGGGGTCCTGTAGTTGTAAACTGTAAGGGTATGGGGTCAAAATGTTATATTAATCTGCAATGTATGGCTTACAAAAATAAATAGTGGATGTCTGACTGCGTAACAAAGGGAAAGGTGCGTGTGTGTGTGTGTGTGTGTGTGTGTGTGTGTGTGTGTGTGTGTGTGTGTGTGTGTGTGTGGGGGGGGTGCTTCTGTAATTTATGTAGCAAAGTATACAGTTGTATTTGTGCACGCATGCATGCCCTACAAAGCCAAAGAGCAGTAACTGCATTTTTTGCTAAATTAACTTTTTTACACCAATATGGAAAAAAAAAATCCTCTGATCAATCAGTTAAAATCTCATTGATTTACTGAAACATTTCCTGAAGATATAGGGGTTTTCATTTTACATTATCTGCTAAATACAGTGTGAAAGACAAACAATAAAGCTGTTTTTGAAAAAAAATATTTTTTGAGGGCTGAGAACCAAAGGGATATTTTGGTCAAAATTGAGTTATCACCTGAAAGCTCTTGATGAGCTCTCTTAGCTGACAAAAATATAGAAGTAAAATATCTATAAATATATAGTTATTGAACAAAAACCAAATGACTTTAACTGTGAACATATAGAAGCAGTTAGATTTGTTTTGGCTCTCCTGTAAAGTTGGTGAAATGTCCCTTTGGTTCTCAGCACTCGATTTGCAGTTACTGCTCTTTGGTTTTGTAGGGCAATTGTTCACATAATCATCTACATTCTGCTGTCACAGAGAAACTAGAGGGTGTTTTTGAAGATGTAGTGGTCTCGCGTTCACATTTCCAAGAGAGCTTTCTTTGGCACGATGTGCAGCTTGCTACATGCAGAGATAGTGACAAAGACTGGTAAGTTGTGAACACACTGTACAATGCAACTAAAACAACAAAACAAAAGTCTGGATGATCATCCATTCAGAACACATGGAACAGCTGGGTATTTCACAAATCCTAGATAAGGGATTAAGCTGGTATTTTGGTTAGCCTGGCTGAATTTAGCAATGATTTTGTTTCCCCCCTCGTTTTTCCCCTTTCAAAAGAGAAAAGCTTTACTTCACTATTAGTCTAAATCAAAAGAGGTTGTTGAACCTAGTTCAAACATCGTTATAACTTGTCTTGGACTTCCTAATTTTGTCTGGTTGTTAACCGGCAACATTGCGTAAAGTTTCCTATGAATCATTTCTAATTTTAAGTTCTCAAGAAAGACAACAACAACAACAACAACAACAGCAATAACAACTAGAAAATGTAATTCCATGGAAGGAATTACCATTGCATGTAAATGCAAAAAGGTTGCTGACTGTGTAAAACATTCCTATTAGGTCTATAGTTAAAAGGACAACTAGGCTACACAGAAGAATAGATAAATAACAATAACCCAATTACATTTCCACTGAAATTACTTATGAAAATGCATCAAAATTGTGGATATAGGCTATTATGGAAAATAACTCTTCATTTATTAGAATTTAAGACTGAAATGAAGTTGGCAACTTCAAACGAGTTGCAAGAGCTGACACTTTAGTGGCCTACAGTGAAACGACTGGTAGGATAGCTTATATAGGCTAGCCTTAATATCTACACTAATGCAGGTTAAAAGTAGGCCATAGACACCATTGGAATACGGAATACAATTTCAAACAACGCCAATCAACGATGCAGCAACAGGTATGATATCTAGCAAATGTAACGTTAGCTTACAGTAGGACATTTGTACAGGATGAGCTAGAATGTTCTTCGAAGTGTCTCCAGGTGTGTGATTGTCCTAATAGGAATGTACAAGCTGTTAACAAAGGTTTTTAATTTGTGAATGATACCGAAAGCTTTAAATGATTGCCTGGCTGACAAGTCCCTATAGCTGAAACGACTAGCTTGTTAACAAACAAACAAACGTGAAAATGATTAGTTTGTGCTTGAAACGACTGTGAGAATGTCTTGGTTGGACTTAACTTAAAAAACGCTGGGTGAAGATCGGTGTCGTGTAGCCTAGGCTGCTCTGTCGAAAAGTCCTTGCAGCCTACCCGACGTTAAACCTAGCCTGGAGCAAGTTTGGTTGTCGTTAGCTAAATACAGTGTTAGATTTACGTTGACGTTAGGTTAGATTGTCTTTAGCTGTTGATAACGTTACCGAGAGCAAACCGGTTACTGTAACGATATAAACAAATCAAGTTAAGAGTAGCCTAACAGGAGACAAGACGATAACGAGCAACTAGGCATGGTAGAATGTTTTCATACTGTAGCTGTTAGTAGCCTACTCAGCACGCAGCTACAGTTTAATGAGTAGACAAAACATTCATGTTGCAGCGGTGGCATGGCTTTAGTTTGGATCAAAGATCCTTGATTACTGACAGCTGAGCACTGACGTAACAATTAGTCTTTGCCGCTAAAGGATCTCAATGTAAACTCTATGGGAATTTTAAACTCTTTTATCGTAAATATCTCAAAAAGTATGAAGTTCACAAATGTCAAAAATACAATCGTCAAATCTCCGTTACAAGATCTTTGTAGGAGTGCTTGAATGACGTCAAACGGTTAAGTGGTTTTAGCGTTATAAATCGTTGATTTTGGTCGGAGGAAGAATAATTATCCCGATAATAATAAAAAGAACAGGGATAACAGTACATTGCATTTACATGCAATGTAATAACAACAACAGCAACATTGCTCAAGAAGCTGCCTTGTGCATCATATTTACTTCCAAAATGTTTTTGTATTCCTGTTGCAGTACCAGTGTGTCCTCCAGTCAGCTGGGCTTTGTGGCCGATGCCATTACTAGCTGGGCCATTACAGCTATTAGCCTTTCTGAAGCCACGGGTGAGACTCATGCAATGGTTTACTTGCCACACACTCCTCTGCTTGTTTAACCCTTAGATGCATAAGTGGGGTCAAAAATGACCCCAGAGGTTGTTTTCTTGCAGTATCTTCTTAATTTTACATTTTTTTCATTTAACCTTCCATGTATTCCTCAAATAGGTTGTCTTTGACATGAGGCCATTTGGATTTGTGTCTAATTGTTATATTTTTAAAGTAATTTCATGTTTTGTATCAGTACCACCGATCCGCATACGTGGGGTCAAAAATGACCCCAAGCATTTTCTATGGAATTTCAAAAGTTAACCCTAGGATCTTTTGATTTTTATCAACTGTGGCAGTCAGGTATACATTTACTGTTGATTATCACATCTCATGTCAGCAGTCTCACCATCCTGAAGGCTATTTTTACACAACAACATAAATCTAAGTATCATCATATAATGTGGCGGCCAAGTGTTCATAGCGACGTCGCTTTTTGATCCTTCGATGTCCGCTCTTCCTATTATTGTAAAGCAGCATTCACCAAGCGATATTTACAGAGGGATTTGTTGATATAGCGTTCTTTGCCAGATTTTTATGACTTTTTATGCCCAAAAATAGGGCGAAAATCCATTTTTTAGCTAATTGGCAGTATTCTCTGATTATCTGGATAACAAAAGAAGATATTCATAAT
Organism: Sardina pilchardus; assembly: GCF_963854185.1. NCBI lineage: Eukaryota > Metazoa > Chordata > Actinopteri > Clupeiformes > Clupeidae > Sardina > Sardina pilchardus. Next base: position 21,350,670 of record NC_084994.1, on the reverse strand, counting down.
CACCTCTGTAAATGTTTTTTATTTGATATATTAACACTACAAAAAAATAATTTTCAACCTGGCTTTTTCCAATGGTCAGATTCTTTGCATCAAAACATATATGCAAATTAGCGCATATTTAAATATGACCTAATTAGCATATTTAAACATAAAATACAGAAAACTTGCAATACGTTTTTTTCTCCTATTTATGTGAGTATTCAACTGGTAAAGTTTCATTAAGATATCTCTAAGTTAAAAATGTTACCCTATTCACCTATGTTGAGATCATTTTAGGATGTTTACCTTTTTTGCCTATCTAAAAGCTGTTTTGTAATAAAATGTTAATAAAAAGTGATACATCACTTTTCAAACATGAAATAATTATTTTTTTGACAAATATATAATAAAAAGCATCATCATTAACCAAAATGAAAGACATTATTTGAGTTTACAGCAAAAAACGCATGCGTTCTAATTGGGGTCATTTTTGACCCCACTCATGGAAGAGTGTAGGTATTGGTAGCCTATGCATCTAAGGGTTAATTAATTAATTAATCAATCAATCAATCAATCAATCAATCAATCAATCAATCAATCAATTTCAAATTAATTACTGTACACATTTCATTGTCACCTGAGTAAAACACTTCTGTCTTTAAATGTTCTGGATGCTTCTCACGTTTGTTCATATTCGAACCACACACCAAAGAGTGAGCATTGCCCATGTTTTGTGGTCAGTTATTTATTCATTATCTCTCTGTAGGTATGTGTGTAGCTCCTGCCCTGGATATAGGCAGTACTAAGCATTTTTCCCTGGACTTGAAGGTGCCTCACCACTCAAAATGCAATGAGCAGCTGGAGATTGTAGCCATTCTGCACAACTTGGAAGACAGTGACATACAGGTGATTATTTTTGTCTAAACATAGCATTTAGATACTAGCATCAGTTAGCTACCAATGGTGGTTAACTTTAAAGGTGCACAACGCAAAATTTTCACCTTGATGAAGTCAATTTGATGATAAACGGAATTGTAATAGGCCAGTCGTTCACCTACCATAGGTATACAATATAGATGTGGCGAGTCCCCACCGAGAAAACTAGCCATGCAACTTCCAACAGCGACGGCCAGCCAAATCTTGCGAGAATCGTCAAAACATTACCTTGACCTCAAGCATTTGATTAAGTCACAAGTTTACAATTTACAATAGTAGAGTGACATATAAATATATTGCACCTCTAGAGGGAGCTCTACAGTAGCCAAAAATACCTAAACCTTTAATCAGTAATACGAAAAGTTGCGAAAAGGATCCTAGGTGTTATTGTATCCTCTAGTGTACAACACAATGGGTACAAGTGGTACAAAAAATTTAAGGATTATATTTTATGTAAATATTAGGAACATTTTCTGGTGTGCGGACTTGTTGTTCTCTTAACAAAGAAATATAATAATAAAAAAAAGGTCACCATGCTACTAGCCATGCTCCACCTCTGACAGGTGCAGTTGAAGTTAGTTGAGACGAGACGGATGTGCAGCCTGGCCACGGACAGGGGAGGGTACCGCACCACGGTGGAGCTGAGGGCCGGGGGCACCAGGGCAGTGCCCTTCGTCATCGTCCCCATGGAGATCGGAGAGCAGACCGTGGAGGTAATGGCCGTATCCGCTGACGCCAGGTACACTGATGGTGTAAGAAGAAACATCAACGTCCTGGTGAGTAGTTTTTTTTTTTACTTACTGACGTGTGTGTGTGTGTGTGTTCATGGGCCTTTATCGAAAAGGCATGCAAAGTGTTACAGTAATTTCCTGTGTTGTATAAGCCACAGGACAGTGTTTTATAGAAGTCAAAAGAAGCAAAACCATATTAACTGCCCCCTTGTATTAACCTCATAGCTGAAGATATTTTGCGAAATTAATGTATGCTATAAGCCTTGGCTAATAGTTAAGGAAGTTATGGTAAATCAATCAATAACTTAAACATCTTTGTTTCTGTCAGCCAGCTGGTGTTCTGAGAAAGAAAGTTGTGAACATGGACCTGAATCCCTTGAATTCTGGTAAAACATCAGCTATCAGTAATAGTTTAGGATTCACTACAAAAGTCTGTCCCAAAAGCCCTAGAGTCCTATAGTTTGCTTATTCTCTCTCCCTATTCTGATTCCTTTGCTGCGCATGCTTCAGGAGGGTTCTTCACGTCTGTGATTGGACCGGAACTGACCACTGCTGGTGACAAGATACCAAATATGCCTGTTCATCATCTGATAACTGCACAAGGTTTGCTACAAAAATGCAAATTCCCTAGATGTATGTTATTGTTTAGTGTGTGTGTGTATGTGTGTGTGTGTGTGTGTGTACTGTATGTGCATATGTGCATGTGTAGTTGTACATTCTATTCATCATGTTACGTGTGTGTGTATGTGTGTTTGTGTGTGTGTGCATGAGTTCGTGTTTGTGTGCATGCGTGCCTGCGTGCATTCGTGTGTGTGTTTGCGTGCATGTGTTTGCGTGCGTGTATGTGTGTGTGTGTGTGTGCGTGTGTGTTTGCGTGCGTGTGTGCGTGTGTGTGTGCGTGTGTGCGTGTGCGTGTGCGTGTGTGTGTGTCTACAGCCCACCACCTGACCCCCCGTATGGAGGGAGTCCTCAGTGGGGAGACTCTCGCCCCTCTGCTGCGACGGACTGGCTTTGGCGGAGGGGAGCAGGACCTGGTTACTCTGGCAACGCCCCTCATCGCCATCTACTACCTGGACCGGACCCAGCAATGGCTGGAGGGAAGGACAGAGGCAGTGAGAGCCATCGGCGCAGGTGAGGAGATCTCTCCTCTTATCTTTATTGTTTCGGTTTTATGTTTACAGCTTTTGTCTTATTCTCTTCTGTGGAGAATTATCAGAACATACTGTACATGCATGCAGTGTGTGTGTATATGTGTGTATATGTGTGTGTGTGTGTGTGTGTGTGTGTGTGTGTGTGTGTGTGTGTGTGTGTGTGTGCAGTTGGAAAGAGGCTCCACATTTTGGACTCGTGGAAATGGGGAATTCATTATTTTTTTCTGTTTATTATAAGTGAGGTTTCCATTTATCTCATTACCGTAGTTGTTGTCATAATTCTAAACTCTTCAGGATACCAGAAGCTGCTCTCTTACCGGAAACTGGATGGGTCGTATAGTGCCTATAAAACCACACACAGCAGCACTTGGTAAGAACCCCCCCCCACACACACACACACACACACACACACACACACACACACACACACACAGGAACAGTGAATAATAGGTTTATTTTTTTAGTAAAATGTCAACATTAATACATGTTGAAGACGTTTTTTTTTTTTTAAATACACTAATTGCTAATTGCTTACCTCATGCTTTATTGCTTCTGTGAGTAAAGATCCAACCGCATATCTGTGCCAACCATTCATTTAAACCAGCTGATTCTAATTAGCACAGCTCTTCAGCTAGGTAGAACAGCTAATTGAGGCACAGGTAGAACCAATACATGGTCGGACTTTTACTCACCGAAGCTGGAGTTTTCCACGTCTGTTTATTGCACATTTTTTGTTTATAATACTGTACAGTATACTGTATACTAGTTGCTTAGCCTACCTCGCGCCCGCTTTATTGCACTGATGTCACTGTCTGGTTATCCGCACACAGGCTGACTGCTTTTGTGGCCAAAGCATTCTCCATGGCCAGTGGCATTGCCAGCATTGATGGGAACATGATCTGCAGTGCTCTCTTGTGGCTCTCCACACACGTGCAGAATCCAGATGGAAGTTTTAGAGAGCCGTCCCCTGTCCCATACACAGTTTCTAGCACTGTAAGTGGAGATGTACAGTAAATCTCTAGCCCTTTATACTGTATCTTAAGATGTTTACATTCATATGTTTATAGTTTATAGTTCATATTCATATAGTTTATATGTAGAGCTCCGTGTGCTTGTTTCATGCTTACATTTTTCAAATTCATAAGCATTAACTTTTTTTTACCAGATCTACTTCATAGATCTACTTCATTTATTCATTTATTAGCCACCCACCAGCCAATCAGAAAAGATTGGGTGATAAAGTCCACACAATGGACAATCTATCTTTTCTTTTTTTGTCATAATTTTGAACTCATCACTTCAAGTTAATTTCAGCTCAGTTACTTTTTGGCAATAATCTAAATTACAGCATTTGACTATGCATATCCATCTGCATGGGAAACATTCAACTTCATACCAATGATTTGTACACTATACTAAACACATGGTGTAACAATGATTACGGTAAATGTGATATCTGACTCCTAATATTTGACTAGAACCTAATATAATAAGACTTATGAATGCATCTTCACGTTTGATCACAGGGGTTAATTGAGTTTAGAAAATAATAATTTTGAAGAGAAACAGCTCTTTTACTCTGAAGTAACGAAGTCAGAACAACAAGCGACTCAAGTGAATGCATTTGTGTGTTTCTGTGTTTTCATAATTTGATCACAGGGCAATGTGTACGGGAGGGACAGGGATGCCTCCCTTACGGCCTTTGTGCTGATAGCCATGCAGGAGACTCCCGCAGCTCTCTGTACTGAGAAGGTGACACAGGTCTGTCGGATTGGATTACTCAATTTCAGATGTCAAGTCCAAGAGACTGTTTTCTTATTTTTCAAGAATGTTTTTTCCGGAGATGCCTAAAGTCTTCTCCCCTCACACCCTATCCCTTTTCTCTCTGTCCCTCTCCTCTCCCTCTGTCTATCTGTTCTCTCTCTTCATCCCTTCTCCTTCCTCTCTCCCTCTATCTATCTATTCTCTCTCTTTATCCATTCTCCCTCTCTCTTCATCCCTTCTCCCTCCTCTCTCCCTCTGACTATCTATTCTCCCTCTTTCTCTCTATTCTTTATCCGTATCCCTTTTCCTCTCTCTATACCCCTCCTCCCTCTCTCTTTATCCCTTCTCCATTCTCTATCCCTCTATCTATCTGTTCTCTCTCTTTATCCCTTCTCCCTCCTCTCTCTCTGTCTATCAATTCTCACTCTTCAACCCTTCTCCTTCCTCTCTCCCTCTATCTATCTATTCTCTCTCTTTATCCCTTCTCCCTCCTCTCTCCCTCTGTCTATCTGTTCTCTCTCTTTATCCTTCTCCCTCTCTTCATCCCTTCTTCTTCTCTCTCTCTCTCTCTCTCTCCAGATCATTTCCAACAGTAAAGCGAGAGCAGCACATTACCTGGGCCTTAGGATCCATACTCTGACCAATCCCTACGCGGTTGCCATGGTGTCCTATGCCCTCGCCAACGCCGGTGTCCTGAGGCAAGACATCCTCTTGAGGCAGGCCTCAGCAGGTGGGTAACATGGCACATGAGCGAGGGACACAGCTGTATTCTCGGCTTCGCGACTTCCTCATTTCCTCGATATATATATATATATGTATATATATATATATATATATATATATATATATATATATATATATATAATGAAAACGTGAAATGCAGTCTATGTAGTTGTGTTTGTTGATGGAAAATGTCATAGAATTTTCCTGATGAGATGACTAGGCAAAAGCAATACAGTCTGAAATTGACAACAGCTGAATTGAGTGAGTGCCAGAACAAGCTAAATGTGACCATTCAAAGCGAAATCAGTCGTTTTGCGCACAACGTTATTTTGAGAAAATCAACAATAACAAACTTCCGGGTTAAAATATTGAATTTCACATTTTCGCATAATTCGACTGTATACAGTCTACAGTTTCATATCGTGGACGCATTTCACGGAAAAACATACGTTTTGACTGTTAAACCCGGCGAAGATTCAACACATTTGCTGTCATTCCCGTTGTGCACACACCGCTTAAAAAGGTGATTTCTCCTCTTCTGGCATATCGTGACAGGAGAACCATGTCAACTTTGGATGCGGTTTTCGTAGCGATAGTTTGTGTAATACCCTCGATATACATATCGTTGGAAAGCTTAGTTTATGGCCGTTCACGTGAGCACAATAACTTAATTTAATAAATTTGACCGAAACGACTGGTTCCGCTTTACAGGGTCACAAATGTCCGAACCTTCAATGTCATTTTTTTTATTTAGTTGCCCTTTGTTGTCACAAATAGTTTCAAAACTAGAAGTAGCCATGATTTCGAACATTTCTGGCCCTGCATCCTTAATACAAATTGAATGAATGAGTTTAGAAAGCAATAATTTTGAAGAAGAAACAGCTCTTTTACTCTGAAGTAACGTGATAAGTCAGAACAACAAGCGACTCAAGTGAATGCATTTGTGTGTTTCTGTATTTTCATAATTTTTAGGTGGTTTCAACTGGCCAGTCCCCGGCAACCACCTCTTCACTCTGGAGGCCACAGCCTACGCCCTGCTGGCCCTGGTGAAGGCCAAGGAGTTTGAGAAAGCAGCACCCATCGTGAAATGGCTGAAGTCACAGCAGAAATCTGGAGGGGGCTATGGATCCACACAGGTATAATGTGTTTTTCAGAATGACATGAATACTTTTTAATTATATATAGACAGTGTGTTTGGGTATCAGAGTAAAGAGACACACACACATGTTGGAAGAAATTCACATTCTTCCGCGTGTAGGTTAAGGGAGGAAGACGGACACCAAGTTTTGAGTTAATAAAAGGCGGTTTACTTATTTATTTATTTGTTTATTTAAAAGGGACAATGCACATCAATTAACATTCTTTGTTTACACTCAAAATGTAAATGTGCCAGAGTTAGCAAAAGAGCTAGTTTTCATCTGTAGTCCCTTGGCAGGTCAACACATCATCACAATACATTATAAAAAGAATACAGGAAAGATAGAGAGCAAATTAAGAGAGAGAGAAAAAAAAGATAGAATAGAAAGATAGAACTGGTTACAAGACAGAATTACAGCAATCACAATGGCTTGCTGGGGAAGGCGTTCCTCCAGCTCACGGTTTCAGCTTAGGTTTTATCCTTTGCTGTTATCAGTTACTGGCCTATAGGGGCCATTGCATACATTGTTGCTACCTGGGCTGATTCCCGGAGTTTCAGCGTTTCAGAGTTAGTGACATTCTGTTAGAGCACAATGTTAAAGAACTATTCTAAGACATATTATTCCTACACACACGCACTCTAATGTTGAAGATAACCAATTAAATTTGTGAAGAAAAAGGCATATTGTGTTATGCATAGTATATTTTGAGTGTTCCTTTATCTTGTTCCCCCACCTCACCTCTCTCTCTCTCACCCTCTCTGTATATATGTACAGCATACAGTAAGGATCTATGTATATACTGTATGTATTCTTATGATATTTAAGGATGCCTCTGCATATCCATCGGTGTGTTTGTGAGTGTGTGTGTGTGTGTGTGTGTGTGTGTGTACGTACATGCACATGTAAGCAAATTACCTCTATATCAGCATGATTGATGAACGTGTTGTGTTGTGTTCCCTCCCTCTCCCTCTCCTCCACCTCTCCAGGCCACCCTCATGGTGTACCAGGCCCTGGCGGTGTATCCATCACCCTGAAACCTTACTGTGTGTGTGTGTGTGTGTGTGTGTGTGTGTGTGTGTGTGTGTGTGTGTGTGTGTGTGTGTGTGAGTGTACATGCACATGTAAGCAAATTACCTCTATATCAGCATGATTGATGAACGTGTTGTGTTCCCTCCCTCTCCCTCTCCCTCTCCCCCACCTCTCCAGGCCACCCTGGCGGAGTATCCATCACCCTGAATCCTTACTGTGTGTGTGTGTGTGTGTGTGTGTGTGTGTGTGTTGTCTCCCTCTCCCCCACCTCTCCAGGCCACCCTCATGGTGTACCAGGCCCTGGTGGAGTATCCATCACCCTGAACCCTTACTGTGTTGTGTTGTGTTGTGTTCCCTCCCTCTCCTCCACCTCTCCAGGCCACCCTCATGGTGTACTAGGCCCTGGTGGAGTATCCATCACCCTGAACCCTTACTGTGTTGTGTTGTGTTGTGTTCCCTCCCTCTCCTCCACCTCTCCAGGCCACCCTCATGGTGTACTAGGCCCTGGCGGTGTATCCATCACCCTGAATCCTTACCTTGTTGTGTTGTGTTGTGTTCCCTCCCACTCCCTCTCCTCCACCTCTCCAGGCCACCCTCATGGTGTACCAGGCCCTGGCGGAGTACACTGCTCAGGGCAGGCAGCAGCAGACGGACACCTCCCTGGAGGTCACCCTCAACATGGCGGACCGGACAAGACCTCTCACTTGGACCTTCACACGGGCACGCGCTCTCAGGCGACACTCTGTCAAGGTGGCAATCCAGCTGTAGGCTACAACATGACACCATGGCAACATGAGGCTAATATTGTGATAGCAGGTCTAATTCGGTCCAGTTGTGGCACAGTTGAATACTGACTTCGCCCCACATTTAGTCATTCATTTTTTTTTAAGTATATTTTTTGGCTTTTATGCCTTTAATCAGATAGGACAGTATAGAGACAGACAGGAAGTGAGTGGGAGAGAGAGTTAGGGGTGGAATCCAGAAAAGGACCACGGGGCGGGAATCGAACCCGGGTCGTCGGCATGCGGTGCAGGTGCCCCAGCCAGTCGCGCCACGACTGGGTCCTCACATTTACTCAATGAATTTTATTTCAGCCTTGGTGTGTAAAGAGTAGTAAGATGATGCTGTAGGTATTCAATGCCCTGCAAGATTTTGCGTGGATTATTTATCCAGAAAACGTCAGAGTTGGTAGGGCTCTCATGAGATTTGACAGAATGGGTCAAGTTTTGACTGCACTGCTTTGCAGAATGTTTGGATGAAGCACGGTGACATACTGGTAGCTCAAAAGCAGTGGGAGACCCCACTGCACTGGATGTCAGGGCGCAGTTGGTTAAGTGTCTCTTAAGAAGACTAAAATTGTGCCTTTGTCATGGTCCATTCAGATGCATGTTTATCAGTGTTAATTCTGTTAGATTTATCTGCAGCCTTTGATACGGTTAACCATGACATTCTCCTTTCTACACTATATGAACTGGGAATTTCTGGGAAAGCTCTTGACTGGTTCAAGTCTTACCTTAAAGGGCGTTCTTTTAGCGTGTCTTGGCAGGGACAGATATCAAAGTCTCATGACCTCACTACAGGAGTCCCCCAAGGATCAGTATTAGGGCCCCTCCTTTTCTCTATTTACACCACTTCTTTAGGTGGGATTATTCGCTCTCATGGATTTGAATATCATTGCTATGCGGACGACACTCAACTTTTCCTATCCTTCCCACCTGAGGACTCTAGTGTTTCCCATCGGATCTCTGCATGCCTGAAAGACATTTCAATCTGGATGAAGGATCAGCACCTTCAGCTTAATCTTTCCAAAACTGAGCTCTTGGTGTTTCCAGCAAAAACAGCTATTCCCCAACAGATCAATATCCAGCTTGATTCACCCTCACTGACTCCAACCAGATCGGCACGTAACTTGGGTATCATAATTGATGACCAACTTACTTTCTCTGAGCATGTTGCCTCAATTGCAAAGTCATGTCGGTATACCCTGTACAACATTAGGAAGATCAGACCTTATCTGACACAAGATTCCACTCAGCTTCTTGTACAGGCAATGGTTATCTCCAAGCTGGACTACTGTAATTCTCTGTTAGCTGGCCTACCTGCTTGTGTTTTAAGACCACTACAGTTGATTCAGCATGCTCCACTGGCTCCCTATAGTAGCCAGAATTAAATTTAAATCTCTCACTCTGGCCTATAGGACACTGACTGGATCTGCTCCCAGCTACTTCAGTTCTTTAATCACGATGTACATTCCCAACCGCCCATTGCGATCTCCTGAGGAGCGTCTGTTATGTTGACCAACCATACATGCTAGGTCAAACTGTAGATCCTATTCTTCAGTGGTTCCGTGTTGGTGGAATGAGTTGCCCAGTGCTCTCCGTTCCAGCAACAGCTTTGGATCTTTTAAGAGGGGTCTTAAGGCATATTTATTTAATATGCACTTAGTCCTTTGAGTTTGTGATGTGTTATGGTTTGTATAATAGTATTGTTTTGTTATAATTTGTCTATTGATAGAATTTGAAATTTATTTTGCTATTGTCCTTAAATTTAGCCATACCATGCTTTAGTTATTATTATTATTATATATAATTAACTGAGTGACTTATTTGATTGCTATTCTCATTTCACTGTTTTATTTCTCATTAGGTTAGTGCTTAAAATTATTGTTTTACTGATAATATTACTATTCTCCCTAGTTTGTAATTGTTCACTGTTAATTTAATTTGTATTGTTATTTATTTGTATGTCGCTTTGGACAAAGGCGTCTGCTAAATAACCATAACCATAGCCATATAAAAGTCAGTATACTTTTTTCTACAATTTACATTTTATTTTTGTATACAATTTGGGCAGCCGTGGTGTACCGGTTAGGGCTTCGGGCTTGTAACCGGAGGGTTGCCGGTTCGATCCCTGACCAGTCCACCACGGCTGAAGTGCCCTTGAGCAAGACACCTAACCCCTCACTGCTCCCCGAGCGCCGCTGGTTGGGCAGGCAGCTCACTGCTCTGAGTTGTGTGATTCACCTCACTGTGTGTTCACTGTGTGCTGAGTGTTCACTAATTCGGTTAAATTGGGTTAAATGCAGAGAACTGAATTTCCCTCACGGGATCAATAAAGTACTATATATTATTCTATTATATTCAATTCTTCCGATCACTGATCTATACACAGCTCAGACTGGACGAAAACGTGACAGTAACTGCCAGAGGAAATGGACGAGGGTCTCTTTCGGTGAGTATTGACTGCTGAGCAACGCACTACAAATTATATAGCACACTACAAATTATACATTATACGATTTAAAAGCGACTTTAGATAATTTGGAGTTATGAGTTTGAATTATATCCTCCTGAGACCCGGGGAAAAAAAAGTTTTAATTTTGAGATTTTTTTTAGATGATTTAAGTATTTTGGTCTAAAGAAACATGCTGCAGCAAAAAAAAATCCAAAAATGTTCTTAGTTGCTGAGTTATCAGATGTCCTTTGCAAAGGACATCGGGACTATCCGAATGTCCTAATCCTATGGGAATAGTAATAGTATTGCATTAAAGTCAATGGAGTGTTAGGGTATGTGAGATATTACAGGCAAATAGGTGGCCAAGAAAGGCTTTGCTCCCCCTCAAGTGTTTTTAACATAGCTTTCAGAGATGGCTACTATAATGAAGTGTTGCCATAATGGCTGAATTAGCATTCAGACGGCCATAATAATGAGCCTGGCTCATCGGTGTTGCAGCCAGTCTGCATACATGGCACACTGTAGAGCTAGGTTTTAGGTTTGGAGGGGTTACTACACTCTCCCTTTAATGAACATGTGTTGAAGAAGTGCAATGGCTTGCTGTGAGGGCATCAGAGAGTATACACCATGATAGGGACTCTCATTATTTGACCTCTGACCCCTGTGCCAAAGACCCAAGAGACGAATGAAACGTTAGTGTTCAGGGCATCCTAGGATGGCAGAGGTACACTAAAGGGATGCTTGCTGGATAAATTGTAAATGTGAAAGCACTTTTAGGAGTGGCAAATAATCATTTACAGGTAAATAGAGTAATCAGTTACCCAAAATACAAATCGGGTAATGCACATTGAGGCAAATTCACCTACGATGTACTTATTTCTTAATAAACCTTAAAGTTCTAGCTTACACACTGCTTCTGGGGCTGTATTGTACCTTAAGGGATCCCCTTTTATCCTGTATCTCCTTTTATTTATTAGAAATAAGTAGAAAAGACCTTGTTGTCTCACTCAACCCTCTGCCTTCTAAAACGTAGAAATTGGTTAAAAAGCAGGGGTACTGAGTCCCGATGTCCACTACAGGGGACATTGAACAAAAGTTATGTTTTGAAGGTGTTAGAATTGTTGGATCTTTCTGAAATTTCTCTGAATTCAAGTTGAGACTGTCATTTTTATGACACAAATTGACTGTGTGCAATAAAACACATAATAATGACCAAAAATGGTCACTTACCTCTGTTGCTGCCATGAAATGAAAAAATTTCAATAGCCGCCATTTTGAAAATATAATGTGTGAAATCTGTTAACCCAACCAACCCACATAATTGTGGTATCACCAGAAAGCCCAGGATGTCCTCTTGAGAGTACAAAAGGATTTGAATAGTTGGCATGAATGGTATTTCATTTATAAGACTCAGACTGATGTCCCCTACAGAGGACAAAAATGAATGGCCGGGTCTCAGGAGGATATGGACATCAACAGTGTACACAGTCATACACAAATCATAAGGTGAAGAAGTTTCTCTGTTTTTTTTTTTTTTGTCAGGTGATAACAATGTACTACTCTATGCCGAGTGAACAGGAAGGGCCATGTCATAAATTTCAGCTGAATCTGACTTTCCAGGAACTACCTCAAGGTAATGTGTCTGTAAGGCTTTTTGAAACAACTAAGCACAATTTAATTGTGTCACTGTTTTGAAAAGTATGATTTATTTTGATGTGGCTTCATGCCTGCTTCTACTAGCTATAAGCCAATTTGTTGCTAATGCAAACAGCTGTCTAGCTCAAAACTCCTGAATTTGCTTCCAAATGAAAGTTGAACCATAAATAGACTCAACCTAACCCTAACACTCGGTTGTGTTTACCGCATCCCTTTACAATTCATGTGTAAAAATTAAATAAATGTGAATTGTGTTTCAAAGGTTCCCGTGAAGAGGCATCAGCGAACTATTTACTTACAATTGACATCTTGTACGTATTAGGCTTTTTTTCTCTAATTGCATAAAATGAATTAATTATTATGCTGATGATATTGTGTACTGTATGTATTTTGAGAACACTATCAAAATTATACTGTCCCTATGCTAGGTCTATGCTTTATGTATTTGCAAAATGTAGTTCAGTTTTATACAATTTTATCAGCAGAAACAAATGCTATAGTCACTGTGTGGGTCAAACATCCTTACCACTGTAAAAAATAGAATGGAGGATGGCCACCATGTTGATGACAATTTGGTTTCTCCATCAGGTACCAGTCCAATGACCGCGAATCCACCACTGCTATCTTGAATATTGGGATTCTGACAGGATATGTTATACATGCAGAAGATCTGAAGAAGGTGGGTGAATAAAATGATCACACCAGCTGATTACTCTTGAAATTAGCTGCTGTCACTTGCTGCAATCAGTATGTGTAAATCTGTATTCATACGACATTCATTTACGACAGGGAAACCACTAGGTCCCAGTCATCCCTCGGTGTAAACAAACCAGTTATGTGTTGAAATGTGTGTTGAAAAATGAAGTTGGAGGTGCAGAGGCGTTTGAATGTTGAAAAATGTTGAATGTTCATGACCTGTGTAGTTGGCCACAGGTAGAACATGGAAAATGGATGAGAAGTCCAGTTCACAAGGCAACATGGTCATTTATCTAAACGAGGTAACACTTTATTTGTTCACATTTTATTCAAAGCTGATGTACAGTATACAATGCATATAATGCATGATCAATGAAGTTAATGTTGTGGTATGCTGTATATGTTTTGTGGTTGACACTGTTTTCATTTAGCATAGATTTATACAGTTTAAAACACCACATTTATATTTAAGCTTAGCATTTGATGCTACACACTATGGGTTTTGTCTTTCCAAAATGACATGACGTTCATTGTCTGTTACAATGTATAATATGTATTGTATGATATTATATCTCTTAGGATGTTTCCTAGTCTTAGGAAGTCAAACTCGTTTGTAGGGAAAACTATGGACTTTGATACTTTTACAGTTTTCTTTTACATCTCCGTGTCTGACAGACTTGCTTTTGCTTGGTCTCTGTGCTTGAGTACAACTCAAAGTATTAAGATAATATAAGATAAGATATACTTTAATGTTTTAGTGTGAGCTCTCTCGATTCTCTACAGAGAAACAACTGGACTATATACTTCCACAATCTCTCTTTTTCTCTTTCATGTGACGGCCATCTCTATGTCCTTGGTTGCCAGGTCAATGATCAGAGGCCTGAGCGGATTACTTTTCGACTGCGCAGAGTGGTTAATGTGGATCTGTTGCAACCGGCAGGGGTCTCTGTGCGGGACTACAACTCCCATGGTCAGTGTGACTACAACTCCCATGGTCAGTGTGTGACTAGAACTCCCATGGTCAGTGTGACTAGAACTCCCATGGTCAGTGTGAGCTCTCCCACGTCTCTACAGAGAGACAAGTCGTTACAGATAATTCCACAGAGGTAAAATTAGAAGAACAGAAGCAAAAGAAGGAATTAAATAGCACAAGTGGAGTCGTTGCTTTTCACAGAGTGGTTAAGGTGGATCTGGATCAATGGTACCAAATTGGAGACTGGCTGCTGAAATTGTTAAGACAATGAGTGGGGGACTGAAATAGCATTCAGAATTGTGATACACACTTTGCATGTTGTGAAATTTGTGTGTTAGATTGAAATACAATATATTTGTGAAACGTACAAGACTTCTGAGCCTGTACGTCATCAAGTCAATGGATTCTTGCAAGCTCTCACACCTATGTTTTCTGCTTCTATTTTAAGTATTATTATTTTATTGACATAATTTTTGCTGCATATATTTATTTATACATATTTTATACTGCTATTTGAGTCTGTGAGCACTAATTTGAAAGGCTCTCAGTGAGCATCACTGTTACATCCAGGACCATTGAGCTGACTCATCAATGTTTGAGCTTAAAGGAGAATTCCGGTGTGATATTGACTTTAAATGTGTTGAAACATGATACCGAGTGTGAGCGATTGTCTCAGAGCTGATTTCGACCTGTCAGCTGTTCTCCGAAACCCGGCGGGAGCTTAGAAATAGTCAACCAGGTTTTTAACGTTTGTGCCTCGGGCATCGATCTGCCGTGCAAATAAATCACTGTTTTACACCATTAATGAGGCTCAAAGTAGCTCCACACTTTATTGGTAGACTTCTGAGGGCCCTGACATTTAAAACGAGACATCGAGAACTTTGAAAAAGCACTGGTTGTTTACTTACATGACTGTTTATTCAGGCAGTCACTTTCGAAAGTTTACCGGTCGCAGCCATCTTGAATTTAGTCACGTGACTGATTCATGACTAGTGCACGCATAGACATAGCGATTACGTGAACCAGTCACGAATCAGTCACGTGACTAGATTCAAGATGGCTGCTACCGCTAAACTTTCGAAAGTGACTGCCTGAATAAACAGTCATGTAAGTAAACAACCAGTGCTTTTTCAAAGTTCTCGATGTCTCGTTTTAAATGTCAGGGCCCTCAGAAGTCTACCAATAAAGTATGGAGCTACTTTGAGCCTCATTAATGGTGTAAAACAGTGATTTATTTGCACGGCAGTTCGATGCCCGAGGCACAAACGTTAAAAACCTGGTTGACTATTTCTAAGCTCCCGCCGGGTTTCGGAGAACAGCTGACAGGTCGAAAACAGCTCTGAGACAATCGCTCACACTCGGTATCATGTTTCAACACATTTAAAGTCAATATCACACCGGAATTCTCCTTTAAGGTTTTGTTTGTGGTGTTTAATTAACATATTGATTAGTTATTAAATTAGCTTTAGTTATATATACATTGCATTTTACCCATAACTGAAATTAGGGGCCTATATTTTTTGATGGTCTTCTTAACCTCCCTCCTACAAGTCTAACTAGAATCTGCTGACATTAAAGTACTGAATTCAAAACCAGATATTGTCCTGTTTTCAGAGGAGTGTTTGAAGTTCTACCATCCAGAGAAGGCAAATGGCACCCTTGGCTTGATCTGCCAGCAGCATGTCTGCAAGTGTGCAGCAGGTACACATGCAAATAAATTGTTACTAAATTTATCCTGAATGTGCGTAACATAAAACATGTTTGATGTTTGTGGAATTTCCCTGTTTACATCTACAAGTTTTACAAGCTGACACATTTTTTTCAACATCTGTATGTACTATACAATACAATACAATAGCTTATGGTACAGCTGTACATACTGTAACTTACTGTACATGTCACCATGGAACAGGTCTCATTTCCGAAGAAGTGCTTCCATACATAGAAATGTCTAGAACATTTAGCCTTTAGCGGCACATGCTGTCTACAGTGTGCTGTGCTGTGGTGGGGGCCACCATTTTGCACATGTCTAGTTGACTCAAAGATTGTCTAGTTACCAAGTAGAATCATAAAGGGATTAGCCAATGTGATGAAAATGACACGTAGTTCCGAAGAAGAAGATGGAAACTCTACATCATCTTTCCAACAGAGAGCTGTGGTGTGCAGATGAAGCAGGTGGCAGAGGATGTGTCCAGGCATGAGGTGGCCTGCAGGCTGTTCAGGGATTATGGTAAAAAAAAAAAAAAATCTGGGATTACAATATGCATCTGTGTAGACATGCAGGCTTACTTGACACACTTCCAGTGTGTCTTCCAGTCAAAACAAGAGACAATGTGTGATACACAATATTCAAACAAGACAAAACAAGTGAATTGGAAATGTTTTTGGTCGTGCAAATGACAAGATGATCTATTATGTTTGAGGATTTAGTGCAACTCTTGCAAAATAACATTGTGTGTAACTGTGTGGTGGTCAGAAAAATGTGTTTGCACTTACCTTACAGTTTACAAAGTCACTGTGGAGGCTGTGAATCTGTCCAGCTGGATCGACACCTATCACTTGAGAGTGAAACTGGTGGTCAAACCAGGTGAGGAACACCATGGAACAGCTACAGGGGGGGCCATTTGCCGATCCCACCCCATCCCTCTATCCCAATCAATTCCTGTTTCTCTTCACTGTCCTATTAACATAAAGGCAAAAGCCAAATATTGAAAGAATTGTCTTTAAACATGTAAATGACTAAGTATATATATATCATGCAAGTTTTTATGGATTTAAAAAAGTAAATTTCTATGTGACCTTGACATTTTGAATGGTAGTATACCACCGTATCATATCTCTAATGATTTTGTATTTTCATCTAGGCACAGATGACATTGTGGAGGAAGACATTCGCCAGTTTCTGTCTCTCCCTCAGTGTAGACAGGGGTTGGATCTGACCGAAGGCAAAACATACCTGATCATCGGCCGTTTGCCTGATCTCATGAAGGTCAATGAAAGGTAAATGAATAGTCTGAGACAGAATTGTAAAATGTGAGGGGGCGCTGTGACCAAACCGTTTGAATTTTATAAACTGCAAAAAATCAGCCCGGCGCTCAGGTGGATATAGGCTAGTTCATATAAGGTGCTCTTGGGGTAGGGAATTTTCAATGGAGCAAAAAAAAAAGCAGTTGCCCTGAAGAAGACCTTTGGTCGAAACCTGTTGGCTTGTAAGCTTTTAATATGAATTAAGCCATACTCAATAAAGGCTTTTTAACTCTTCCTTTTTTCCTTTTGATTTTGAGTGCCTTGGACCTGCTTTTTTTTGGCTCGTTTAAATGTTAAATTGCTCAGCGAGTCACTCTGGTAATCGGTAATGATGCCCCTATATCCTTGGAGTCGAGCTGCACCAATCACATTAGTGTATCTGATATACGTAGTCAATCGCATCAGTGTATCTAATATAGGCGGATCAGAAGCGAGCTAAACAGGTGAAGATAGCGCTGCAATATTGAATTCGGAATCAATCGGTAAACATTGGTCGTAGTGTTATCCAATTGCGTCCAAGTCCAGAATCAGTCTGTGCTGATACCGCTACTGCTACACGTACTGTACACACACACACACACGTGACGTCAACGCAGCGACGCCGCTCACATGTACACTACACACACATACTGTACACACACACATGTGTGACGTCAACGCAGCGGTAGCGGTAGTAGTACTCACACTGGGCAATTTGAACACAAGTTCGGTTTGTTTGACCAGTGTGATCGTTTCGTTCCATACCGGAGTACAGTACGCTAGTACGCTTGGAGGAGGTGGACTCTGGTACGGTACGCATGTAAGCACAGGACGTCATTAATGACGAAATAAACAATAACGTTCCAATTAACAATCACACGTTGCATAAAGATTCTAGAACACAGCAACTCAATCGCACCCAAGTACGGTTTGATATATGCAGTGTGAGCGCAGACCAGGGACCAGAGGCAACCGTGCTCCAGTACGGTATGGGTGAAACGTACCTAGTGTGAGTACGCCTTAAGTGTTATTTAAATAAACTCCTGGTGTACTGACTTTCCAATGCCTCATTTTACGAGTACAGACCTCATTTGTACTACTGTAGAAGTTTGGTACCATTCCGGGTATTAGTGGGGTCATTTCTGATATTTGCTGTCTTACTCCACAGGTACCAGTACGTGCTGAGCAAACACACCTGGATTGAGTACTGGCCAACAGAGAGTGAGGGAGAAACCTCTGAGTTCAAGTCCAAGTATATGGCCATTGAGCAGTTTTCTAATGAACTCAGGCATATCGGATGTCAGTTGTAACAATTGTATATATAAACCATGTAAAGAAAGGTTGTAGTGCTGACTTTTGTTGTTCCTAAATCAGTAATTTTCCATAACATAAGATTTGAATTGCCTTTGGAGCTGTGTTAATTGTGGTGAAGATTAAATAAGCAAGTTCTGTAATTAAGGACCTGTAACTTTACTTACTTTGAAGGTGTTAGTAAAGTGTATTTCTAAAACTGATAGTTCTGTTCCCTGATTATGATTGGCTGAATCACGTTCGATGCCGGTGTAAAACCCAACACAAACATACACCTTGACTGCATTTCATTCTATAGTAATGCGCTACACAAAGTTACAGTAGCTGCGTCTCCATGTCGCATGGCAACAATTCAGATAGAGGAAATATATTTATTGGCGGAATAATGATTATCTATGAATACATTTTTATGAAATCTTGACATACGTAGAAACAGTTTTAGAGAAGCAATAACCCACTCAAATCCGTAGTTTGCACTGATTTTAGAACAGCTAAGGGTGTGTCATGCCTAGCAACGCTCCTTAGAGCTCTCGGGGCTTATTGCTTAACTCACCTTCACCTCCACCACCATTACAATGTTTGAGTAATCAAACAATCTCTACTACCACTGCAACAGCAGAGAGGTAAGCGAACCAAGAAAACATTAGCTTCTCTCCGGCAGCTTGGGGTCTGTAACACTGCAGACACATTCAGCCTCTAGGCTGTGTGGATCAGGCATTGTGGCCTCCCCTACTCCAGAATCCAGTATGTGGCACATATTCCCGCATCTAACTCGCCCCACCCCCTGTTCTCGTATTCATGTCCTCATAAAATCCCACCCTAAAAAAACACCAGCATAAGGGAGAGGTATACATTTCCACGTCAGTGTGCCCATCCAGAACACATCCTCATTCCAGACCCTTCAGGAGACAGAAGTCTCTGACCAGCTGATGATGAACCTCGACAGCATGTGTGTGGAGTGGACCTATCTCCTCGCACTTTCACACTGGCAGAATTCCAAATATTTCACCGGAATCTATACATTGGGAGCTCTCTGATTATCGCATCACTCGGTAAAAAATTAAGGCAGTCAGCCTACCTTACATTGACAGACTTTGACAAGATTTGGGACATTTTAGTCTTTTAACTAATGCCCCTCATTCAAGCTTTACTCGAAAGACTACAATCTTCCAAGAATCTTTCCCAAATCTTGTCAAAGTCTGTCAGTGTAAGGTAGGCTTTAGCTGCATGCTGTGAGTGTGTTTGTTTAGAAGGAATCTGATATTGGCCACTTTTGATTAAAACATTGTGACTGGAGTATTTTTTCACTTGCCTTCCTGGTGACCCTAACCTACCCTGGAAATCCAGAGTTCTCGTGAGAACACAATTTGAATTGTGTCTGCAAGATACTCTGGCCACGAGCAATGATAAAAGTTACGTTTACCCCAACCATCGGGGGTAACAATGAAACTGGTGTATTGGATATACGTAGGTGGGCCAAAGGCGAGCTAAACTGATGACGACAACGCTGCATCGTTCAAACTACACATTGGTCGAAGTGTTATCCAATTGCGTCGAAGTCCGGAATCAGTCAGAGTAAACATTGGTCTACTGTTATCCAAATGCACGCTTGGTGCCTCCCCTCGAGTTGGGCCATTACATTATTCATGGGCAGACCCTTAATCTGAAAGATTACAAGATCTGGTTTACAACCAGGCTAGGTGACACCATTGTGAATTTAAGACTAGGGCTGTGTCTGAAACATCAGTACGCACGCTGGGCAGTGTGCATTTTCCGGAAGTTACGTCAAAATAGACTGTCCGAAAGTCAAGCGCTCTCACTAGTTGGGTACTTCGTTTGGCGTGATTTCCAAGCGTGCATCGATGCATCTTTTTTGCCCTCAGGTATCCCATAATCCATTGCGCAGCACAGGTCAAGCTCCACACGTCATGCAAATTGTCAACACACCCCCCTCCCCGAGTCAGGTGACGCCAACTAGTTAGTGCTGTCCAAATGTAGGTAGGGACGCATACTGAGAAGCAAGCTAAACTAAGACGCTACTGGTAAGAAGGTGCTATCCAGCGTTCACGCTTGACTTCTGGACACAGCCTAGATCTATCGATAAATGTGAATCTTGTGTTGAGATCACTTCCTGTTCCAACATGACTGTGCACCAGTGCACAAAACAAGGCCCATAAAGACCTTGATGGCATAATTTGATGTGGATGAACTTGACTGGCCTGCACAAAGTCCTGACCTCAACCCAATAGAACACCTTTGGGATGAATTAGAGCAGAGACAGAGAACCCAGTTTCTTCGTCCAACATCAGTGTTTAACCTCACAAATGCGCTTTTGAAAGAAAGGTAAAAAATTCCCATAAAAACACTCATAAACTTTGTGGAAAGCCTTCCCAAAAGAGTTGAAGTTGTTATAGCTACAAAGGGTGGACCGACATATTAAACCCTATGGATTAAGAATAGGATTTGACTGAAGTTCATACAGTATGTGGGTCAAGGATAGTGAGCCATAGCCTGATAACCATCGACTTGAAAGTCTCTGCGAGACTTTAGTCTGACCAAGAGCCTGTGCTAACACGGTTTCTCCAAGCGCTGGTTGACCCGCCTCCTTTAAGTGCCTTGATTTGCTACTGGTCGATGTCAGAAAGCGGTTTACCGGGTTTAAACCAATAACAACACTCTTTCCTCTGCCTTGAACACGCCTCTACCCAGAGCCGTTGGAGCTGCTCAAAGTTGATTGGTTCTCGACCAAAGGGGGCAGTTCCGCAGATTTGGGGAATTCAGAAATCTTTTCCGATTAGCAGTTGACCAGACCAGCGACAGCAACGCCGAAGGTGTTACGTCACTGGGAGGGCGTGCCAGGCTAAGTGAGCCACTACTTTTGCCAATATAGTGTGTACAGTACATACATGTAGGATTTACATTGTGTCTGTGATCAGTAAAGCTTGTGTCCTTGAGAAACACTGTCTTAAATGTAACACAGGGAGAGACCGTAAGCAAGCACCCACCCAAACAAAAGCCATGGCAGTAATGTCCATAACCACGGGGATGCATGTCAGTGGCAATGTGCCAAAACAGTGTACATCTTCACTCTCATATTAATTTTGTCAAACAAATAATAATAAAAAAAACATTCAAAATAGTTATCTCTTATTGTTTTAATTGTATTTGCCAAATTCCATCTGGTCAATGCATATACAGACATTGTGATTTATTTTTTTCCAGTGTGAAAATTAATACAATACGTCTGAAACTCTCATTCTCAACCCGGTTAATTATACAAACAATACAGACATCTGCTTTGGGCTGCACAAGCCATTTACACAGTAGAAATGCATTTTTTAATGTAATATTGTAGACAGACATTTCCATGTTTTCTCTCTGAATGTAAAAAAATAAAAAATACTCAAAACTAGGAAGATGCATTATATGCCACAGCCGAAGGTCATGACCTCGTGGACAAGGCCTGTGATGCCAGCGAAAACGTCCCCGTACTCTGAGGTCTGCCCCTCCTGTTCAGTCGGCCAGTACTCCAACCAGGTGGCATGGCCAAGCATGTACCTAAAACTACAAACACAGACATACACAGACACGTGTCAAAATCGAATATGGATCGAATGATTAGCCTAATTCATGCTAGCCTTTAGTTTCAAATAGCTCCCTCTGCCAAGGATTGGTTTGTTTGTTTGTCTCTCTGTTTGTTCGCAAGATAACTCAGAAAGTTATGGATGGATTTTGATTACATTTTCAAGGAGGAAACGATCAAATTTTGGGAGTGATCCGTATCACTGTCTGGATGCAGGAGGCGGTTACAGATTGTGTTCGCTTGGCGGAGGTTTGCGCTCTGAGTGCTTTTCCAGTTTCAAATGTTGTGCTTCTTTGTCCTCTATGTTATTGGATGTTTGGTGTTGTTTTACTGTTTTATGGTTGTCTGCTTAATATGACATATTGCCCACATGAGTGCAAGACAAATTCCTTTCAGGGCAATAAGGCGGCGATCACATTAGCCAGTGGCAAGAGGCAAGAGGCAGACCATAATAATCCAAAACATTCTAAGTTATGCACTGGTCAACGTTGTTACTAGAGGTGGTTTTTAATTCATCTTAGTAACTAGACAATCTTTGTTCTTAGACGAATCTGATTGATCCAAATACCTGAACATTCTAAAACTGACATTGATGAGTCAAGTGTTGCGCTTCAAAGTTGAACCAAGTTTGTTCAACGCAAACATTACGCCAGCGTTGTCACCGTTCTGCTGCCGAAACATAGAGAACTAGAAAAGCACTTGGAGAGTGCAGACCTCCGCCTGCATTGTTCTTCCTAGGATGTCACACATTTGAACCTAAACTATTCAGATCGCCACCACGTGGCCATACCATGCCATTACACCACTAAGCTAAATACATAAACGCCTCCGGAATCCCGACGGAATTACGGATCACTCCCAAAATGTAAACGTTTCTTCCTTGGGTCATGTCCGACCTTCCCTGAAAATCTCATCAAAATACATCCATAACTCCCCGATGAAAACATATACTGTACCCTCCTTGGCGGAAACCTGCCGCTTGCCGCTGGCTAATGTCCCTGCCTAAGGGTTTCATCCATTCATCATGATTTTTATACATAGTAGTGCAACTGCGTGCGTGGCAGAGTTGGGTTTCCTCACCTGCCCTCGAGTAGCACCACGTCATCCCTGTGGCCCATGATCAGGTAGCTCTTCCCCTGCTGCAGGTTCACCTGAGTCCGGCAGTTAGGATGGGCAACGAACTCACGCGTGTGGCCCTCCACACCAAAGTCAGTACCTGGGAGAGACAGGACAGAGGGTTAGAACTCCTTTATTCAATCATTATCTCACAGGGAGGGGACAGAGAGAGAGAGAGAGAGAGAGAGAGAGGACAGAGGGTTAGAACTCCTTTATTCAACCATTATCTCACAGAGAGAGAGAGAGAGAAAGAGAGAGAGAGAGAGAGAGAGAGAGAGAGGAACTCTGCAGTGAATTAAAGGGATAGTTCGGGTTTTAAGACACAAAGTTATATGGGTTCCCTGTCAGCAACGTTGTGCATCAGCACTGACTTACCCCGCAACAGCGTCCTGTGAGCCGAGATCCAGCCGGTTTTTGATGCTGAAGAAAGTAGTCCGGCAAGTTTCTGGGGTCACGAAAGTAAAGTGTTTTTCTTCTCAAAACCATATGCGTTCAAAAGAGTGATATATTTGCACCACAAAAACGTTGTCCAGGAAAAATTCAAACCTCGTTATCACTTACTTATTTTTCGCGATTCCTATCACTGCGCGCTACTGACAGCTGGACAACGTTTTTGTGGTGCAAATATATCACTCTGTTGAACGCATATGGTTTTGAGAAGAAAAACACTTTACTTTCGTGACCCCAGAAACTTGCCGGACTACTTTCTTCAGCATCAAAAACGATCAAAAACCGGCTGGATCTCGGCTCACAGGACGCTGTCGGGGGGTAAGTCAGTGCTGATGCACAACGTTGCCGACAGGGAACCCATATAACTTTGTGTCTTAAAACCCGAACTATCCCTTTAAGCAATATTTATATAGCACTATGAAAAATGAATATCACTAAAGGCATTTCACAACTTGAACTTGAAAACTAAAAAAAATGCTGATCAGCTGATTCATAGTAAAACTGCCTGGATTTCTCAGCCATAATGATGCAGAAATGTGAGTAAGATCCTGCCAAAAATGTGCTTTTTTAAAGCTGTGCACAAACAATTATGCAGTCAACATTACAGTAAATCAGCTAAAAAATATATAGATTGATTGATAGTCTATGAATCAAATCTATATCATTATATATTTAAAATATACAATAAAAATACAAAACATTCTTAATGCTTGGCTATACACAGGATATTGGGTATTTGCAACATGCATGTCTTATTATGACAACTGGAAAATACACTCCACCTAGCCTACAGAGTCATTTTGTCAGTTGTCAGTTGTAGCATTTAATTCACACATTCAAATGAATTCTAACACACGAGCTGGGTGTATTATTGATGCAATATTGTAATATTGGTATATTTCTGGGATGAAACTGCTCTGATCTTTCTAGAGTTACTTTAATACCATGGAGGTATTAAGTCTAGAATGGCTAGAGGCTAGGCTAATAAATCTCTCATTCGTCTTTTTATCTATCCTCCCTTCCTTCCTCGGTCCTCATTCCCACTGATTTAGATAAAGAATGATGGGGCGGCAACAATGGGATGGTTTATCCAGTGTTAGTTATAGATCAGTGGGAACAAGCCTGGAGGACCGAGGAGAGAGGTTGAGAAGGGGCCATAGTCAACACTATATTGAACACTGGAGCTCGGATCCACGGACACAGACTTTGTGCACTGAGCTGGTTCTAAATGCTCCAGGCGGCATCATACTTGAAAATGGCGTATGCTAACATGCCGAAGCTAATCTGCAGGGACCCCTTGGTTATGCCCTCTTGGTTAATACGGACTTTGAGTGTCCTCTAGTGGCTAGTACGAAAACCTTTGAAGACACAGCAACTGAGATCAAGGTAAAATGCAGGAGCAGATAAGAATCGCTGATGAAGTTTAAAACTGCTAAACTCTATATAGTGGCTAAGCTAGTGACAGGGCTATTGGCCCATTATGTTCATTCTAGTCCGAAAACAAAAAGAAGACTGTTTTAAAAATACAGACTGTCAATCCAATGCTAATGTCAGAGTGCCCACGGGTATGTTTTTGTAGGTTTTCCCCAACAAAAACCATAGGCTGTATTGACACTGCACATGTTCTAAAGTAAAGAAAGCAGATAAAAGATCTTAAGTAATTGTTGCAAATATTTAAAGGCACAATGCAAGATTTTCACCTTAATATAACATTTTCGGAGCCAATTTGATGATAAACGATTTTGTTAGAGGCGAATCATTCACCTAGCATAGCTATACATCATAGACAAGTCACTATACTGAGAAAATCACCCATGCAACTTCCAAGAACGGCGGCCAGACAAATCTCATGAGAATCGTGAAACATTACCTAGTAAGTTGTTATAACTCTTTGGAGATAGTTGTACCTATTGCTAATCCTTTACCTCCTCAACAAAAGCATTTGCATTGTGTACAACAGGGATAAGTCGCGAAAAGTTTGCTATTTACAACAGCAGAGTAACATACATTGCGACTCTAGAAAGACTATGTAGTCGCCAAAAACACCTGAACCTCCATAGTGTATCTTTAAGGCATTTTGATAATATTTAATTTGCAAATATGCATGACATGATTTAAAGCTTTAACACCCCTGCATACCTTCTTTAACGACCTGGTTGACCTTCATGTGGTAGGTGTCTGTGTGGGTAGTCAGGTCCATTTTCTCCACTGTGACTTTGTACACTGAGGAAAACAACAGCATGAGTCAGTCAAACTTTATATGATTCTCGCATATGGACACACACACACACACACACACACACACACACACAGACACACACACACACACACACACACACAAATGGAAGATGTATTCACCATAGTCCACGCCTGGTTCACAAGCTTTCTCAGCTCTGTTGTCGTTACTCACAGCTCCTGTCTTCATAGCACAGCAACTTTCTGTGAGACAACATCAACAAACACATGTTTGTTAGCTGTCACTAACACACACACACACACACACACACACACACACAAACGAATGAAAACAAACAAGCATACTGTAAGTGAATAAAGAGTAAGTTAAATGAAAAAAAAAAACTTGGAACAGTCCAAATAGGCATTTTGTTACAGAACTTTCAGTCAGCCAGCATGCCAGTTGACAGCTTCACGTCCAACCTGCTCAGCTTCCCCCCTCGCTTATGGTAAGTTTGAACTGAATTATTAAAAATATACCTGCTGTTGATTGTGCACTTGGTTGCTAAACAGTATACTGGCGGCGTGGCGGGGTGGCGGGATGAATGAAAAGGGAAGCTCTTCAATTCATTCACTCTCTTCTTCTCTCTCTTGGCTCTGGGCAAGAGTTCACTCTGATCTCTTGTCCACTCTCTCTCTCTCTCTCTCTCTCTCCCCCTTTCCCTCTCTCTCTCTCTCTTTTCTCTTTGTTTCTTTATGGTTTGTTATTTTCTTTATTTGATGCATTATTTTATCTGGTGTATTTAACATTGTAACTTGGTAACTTGTTAAAGTTTAAGTTCAAGTTTACTGTTTGTTATGAGGTTAAGTTTCCTTTCTCCTTTTGTTCCTTTGTTTAAGGATAATTACTGATTACTTTACTTTTACATTGAAAGGCTCAATGCCTAATAAATGGTTAATTTTTCCCACCAGTTTGCATATCTCTAAAGTCTAGTGTGCCATTCCATACTCTGCCATAGTTAACAAACTAGTTATTTGTATTTATTAGAGGTACAATATTCATCTTATGGCGTCAGATAAATCGTGGTTTTTCTCCTAATAACATTACCATTTAACTCCACATGGCTACTGATCCATTGTTCTTCACGCATGTAATGGGAGAACGTCCGACGTGTTTTAGTGGCGCGTTTACAAGAGCATGCTATGGGAACAGGGTAACTAGAGTGTGGACATGTCTATGGGAACAGGGTAACGAGAGTGTGGACATCTCTATGGGAACAGGGTAATTAGAATATGGGCATGGTCATATGGGAACAGGGTAATTAGAATATGGGCATGGTCATATGGGAACAGGGTACTTAGAATATGGACATGGTCATATGGGAACAGGGTAATTAGAATATGGACATGGTCATATGGGGAACAGGGTAACTAGAGTGTGGACATGTCTATGGGAACAGGGTAACTAGAGCATGGGCATCTCTATGGGAACAGGGTAACTAGAGTTTGGGCATGTCTATGGGAACAGGGTAACGCTAGTTACGAATGTAACTGTGGTTATGTGAGTAGTGGATGACCGCCAGGGCAGTCTCTTATAGTGGATATATCTCTGTTGCGCCAGCCACAGACCGAGAGTTGTATACCAAAAGCGTCACTCCGTGACACGGCGTGTGACGACACAGAGAGTATATTAGCTCTCGTCACACGTCAGTCTTCCTCAGGTAACTGGTCTCTTCTCGCATACTCCGAGTGACCAGAAACCCTGGCGGTCATCCACTACTCACATAACCACAGTTACATTCGTAACTAGCGTTATGTTTCGTAGTTCCTGACCGCCAGGGCAGTCTCTTATAGTGGATGAAGAATACCACAACGTCACGAGGAGTGACTCAGATTGAACCCACATCCGCTGAAGACAGCACCGCGGAAGCTAGGCAGGGTGTAGATGCCACATTAACATTGTAGAAGCGGCTAAAGGTGCATGGGGACGACCATGTTGCGGCCGCACAAATGTCTGACAAAGGGATCCCCCTGAGGGCTGCCCAGGAAGCTGCCACGCCCCTGACTGAATGCCCTGTCACAGGTGCCGGCAATGCACGATTAACATGCTTGTAGGCTGACTCTATCACCTCAATGAACCAGTGCGAGAGCCTCTGTTTAGAGAGTGGCATTCCTCGCTTGGCCTCAGAAAAACAAACAAACAGCTGGTCTGAGTGGCGAATCTCAGCAGTAGCGGTAACATAACACCTCAGCGCTCTAACAGGGCACAGCAGGAGCTGTCTAGGGTCACTGCTGTCTGTGTAGGCTGATAGCTCAATGGACTGGTTGATAAACCCAGGTGAGAGAACCTTGGGTAAGAATGTAGGGTTAGGCCTGAGCCTCACACTTGAATCATCCAAACCCCAGTGAAGACACAAAGGGCTGACCGA
Source organism: Sardina pilchardus (assembly GCF_963854185.1). Lineage (NCBI taxonomy): Eukaryota > Metazoa > Chordata > Actinopteri > Clupeiformes > Clupeidae > Sardina > Sardina pilchardus. The sequence goes on along the minus strand of NC_084994.1, from coordinate 21,322,589 downwards.
TAGTGCATGCAGTTCACAGGCACGCTTGGCCGATGACACTGCCAGAAGAAAAGATGACTTTAAGGACAACCATTTAAGAGAAGCCTGGTCAAGGGGCTCAAATGGCCTACCACAAAGAAAGTCCAGGACAGTGGGAAGATCCCAGGGCGGCGGCCTATTCATCCTAGGTGGCCTCAGCCTCCTCGCCCCTTTAAGGAAGGCGGTCATCAGGCGATGTGAGCCCAGGGATGATCCATCAATCAAGGCACGATGGCAAGACAGTGCGGCTACGTACACTTTCAATGTGGATGGAGATTTCCCAGATTCAAAAAGCGATTGAAGGAATTCTAACACTGATTCAACAGAACAGGACAGCGGGTCCCTGTGATGATCCTTACACCAGTTCTGGAAAAATTTCCATCGACCATCGTACATTGCACGAGTCGACGGTGCCCTTGCATTGAGGATCGTGAGTCTGACCTCAGGTGTGCATGATATCAACTGTGGGTTGGCCCCAGGGGCCACAACCATAACTGGAGGAACCCCGGTCGTGGGTGCCATATCTGCCCCCCTAGTTGTGAGAGGAGATCTGTTCTCACAGGAAGCTCCCAGGGTGTCCCCTGCTGGAGAGACAGTAGCAGGGGAAACCAAACCCGTGACGGCCAACGAGGGGCTACCAGGAGAACTCTGTGGCCCTCCTTCTGGACCCGGTCCAGCAGGGCGTGTATGAGAGGAATTGGCGGGAAGGCATAGAGTAGCCTGTCCGGCCAGCTGTGAGCTAAGGCATCCTGTCCCAGTGGACTGTCCTGCTCCCGCTCTGAAAACCAAAGACGGCAATGAGTTGTACCTGCGGAGGCGAAAAGGTCCACTTGTGCCTCGCCAAACAAACTCCATATTTGCTGCACCACCTCTGGGTGAAGCCTCCAGTGGCCAGGGTGCAAGGCGCGGCGGGATAAAGCATCCGCTATGCCGTTGTCCACACCCGCCAGGTGTATTGCTTTTAGTGAAAGGAACTTGGGGTGAGCCCACGACCACAATTCCTGAGTCAGTGTCAGGAGGGCTCTTGATCTGGTGCCTCCATAGTGGTTCACATGGAACACAGTGGACAGGTTGTCGGAACGGACTAGCACGTGTCTGTCCTTCAACACTGGCAGAAAATGTTCCAGTGCCAGTCGGACTGCACGCAATTCGAGCAGGTTGATGTGCTCTTGAGCCATGGACGATGACCATTCGCCCCGCACCCCCCTGTGGCGCCAGACTGCGCCCCACCCAGTCTTGGACGCATCGGTTGTCAGCACTTCCCTGCGTGATGGAAGCCGTCCCATGGCTACTCCTGACGAGAGAAAATCCGTCAGCTGCCATCTCCGCAGGGCTGTCAAGCACTCGTGAGATATTCGCACTGGTGTGCGCCTGTGGCGTACAGGGTCCAGCCCCAGCTCCCTTAGCCACATCTGAAAGGGCCTGATATGCAGTCTCCCCAGTGCTATCACCTGAGCTGCGGCTGTTAGTAGGCCCTGAAGCTGCAGTAACAGTAGATAAGGCACCTGTGTACCCAACTTCAAGCGCCTGATGAAGGCAAGGATCGCTTGGACTCGATCTTGGGGTAGGCAGGCTATCATCATGTGGGAATCTAACCCCATCCCAATGAACCTCACAGACTGTGTCGGTGTCAAGTTGCTCTTTTCCCTGTTCACAGTGAGGCCCAATGCCTGGACGTGAGTAAGCAGTTTGCGCGTGTCCAAGACGGCCTGCTCCCTGCTTGGTGCACACACGAGCCAATCGTCCAGGTAAGGTAGGATTTTGAGGCCCTGGGACATGAGCGGTGACAGGGCTGCCTGCATACATCTGGTAAATATTCGGGGGGCCAGGGAGAGCCCAAATGGGAGGACCCTGAATTGGTAGATGGCCCCCTGGAATGCAAAGCGAAGAAACCTTCTGTGCTCTGGTGTGATGGGGACATGAAAATACGCGTCCTTCAGGTCGACCAGTGTGAACCACTCTCCTTCGCGAACACTGCAGAGAACGTCTGCAGGACGCAACATGCGAAAAGGAAGAACTTTCAAGAATTTGTTCAACTGCCGGAGGTCTAGGATTGGTCTCTGGCCACCATCTTTCTTTGGAACAATGAAATAAATTGAATAAAAGCCCTCTTTGTGAACATGAGGGTGAACAACTTCTATTGCGCCTCGATCCAAAAGGGAGATTATCTCCTTGGAGAGGACTAATGCTCGCCTTGGGTCTCGAACAACAGTGACCCTTGGCTGTGAGCTGAGGGGTGGCCGGTGACGGAACTGCAGTCTGTACCCCTCTGCCATTGTGCGCACGACCCAAAGGTCTCTTGCGGACTTCTGCCAGTACGACAGCTGCTGGGCAGATAAGAACCCTGTCACCGGCCGGGGCCTGTCAGCGCCGAGCCCCTCCTGGCCTAGCATGAAAGGGGGGGCGCTGTGCAGGGCGCCTGCGTTGCGCCTGAGTAGGTGGCCTCGCTCGATGTTCCTGGGGGCCAAACGAGGGACCAGGGTGCTGCTGGTGCCTGTTGTCCCTTGGTTGGGAGGTGTGGGGGGGCCTGGGGTGGCCAAAGCGTGGATTCGGAGGCGCTGGGGCCCGAAAACGAAAGGGCCTGTGCGCGCCTGCTTGCTGACGCGATTCAGATAAGGAAGCGCGGCGATCTAATGCGTCCTTCACGGCAGGTCCAAAGACATGGCCGGGGACCAGTGGCAACGCCCGAAGTGTGGCCCTGCACGTCTCCGGCAAGGGCGTTTGTGCTAGCCAAACCTGGCGGCGGCCACGCACCAAGGTGGCTACAAGTCTCCCCATGTCCTGGGCTATGTGGCCCATTGTCTGAAGCGCAGTGTTCAGTAGCTCATCTGGGGCGGCCTCAGCAGCGCCTGGCAGTGAGGCTCGCAAGGCAAGCAGAAGTTGAGCCAAAGAGTTAGACAGCCGCCCAACCCGTGTGGCTGTGTTGTGAGCTTTGATGAACAGCTCATCTGTACGTCTGCACTCGGCACTAGGGCAGCGTGGATCTGGACGCAGTGCTTCGTCTGGCGAAACCACCAGTGCTGCAATGCAAGGGTCCACTGCTGGCATATTTGCCAGGCCATGACCTCCAGCACCGGTCATGGCTGACAGTGTGCGCACAGCTGGGCTCACACGAGTTCTTTGTGCATCAGCTGCAAAGGCTGCTGAAAATTCTGCAACAAAGTCCTTACAAATGGGTACAGAGAAGTCATCATTTGTGGTTGCTTTCTTAAAGAATGCACTGGGTTCTGCTGTTTGAGCAGGCGGCGTGTCTAGGGCCAACCTAGCTAAAGCCAGCTTCATAGTGCTCTGCAGGGGGACCATGGGGCCACCCCCAGCATATGCAGAAGTCAGGGAATCCTCACTAAGGCCCTGGGACCGTGTGGCAGGTTCTATGCCATCAGGGGGCGCCGATCCCACAGAGAGTGCTGAGTTCTCAGTGTGTGGAGGGCCATGTTGAAACACAGCATTTGATGCAGCTGTGGAGAGGACATCATAGTCATCATCTGTTTCAGATGGGGAATGTTCATGTATGTCAAGTGAGGTATCGAGGGCGGGACCCTTAGTCAGTGACATTAACATAGATTTTATTTGTTCCATATCAGATGAAAGAGATTCCACCTGCTGGGCCAAACCAGAAGTGGACTTTTTCTTTTTATGGGCCACCGTGTGGTTGTCTGCAGAGTGGCGTTTCATAGTCTGTCTACCTGTGGTAGCAGGCAGTGCTGCTGCACACCCTGCACCCAGGCCTGCCAGCCTAGCCTGTCTCTGTGCAAGTGACATTATTGCACAGTTCATGCACGGGTTAATGAGAGCCTCCCGGAGGTGGTCTAGCCCAAGACAGGATGGGCAGAGATCATGACCATCGTAAGGTTCCAGTGTCGTGGGACACTGTGTACACTGTACGGATTCAAACATGGTCGCAAATGCAATAGCGCCAATTAAGGTTGTGCTCAAGGCCGATTAGCACAACAGCGGATGAGTTGCTGAATTGACTATCCTTACTACAGTGACGTTTTAGCAGAGCTAGCGATCGCTGTAAACCTTCAATACTTACCAAACACTAATTGAATTATCAGAATCTATGGCTAACCTACCGAGCTAGCTCAAGGCAGTGTTGCTGAAGTTAGTTGACTAGCCTACCGAGCGGGGCTCAAGGCGAGGCGTTCGTGTAGTAGGGTGTGTTGACGTGAGCTAGCCGATTACCGAGCGGGGCTCAAGGTAAGGCTGCTGTGACTGTGGTTGACTGGGACAAGTGGTTACCGAGCTGGGCTCAAGGTAAATAGTCGTGTTTGTGCTTGAGACTGGGGCTAGCCTGTGACCGAGCTAGGCTCAAGGCGAGGCTGCCGTGCTTGTGTACAGTTTGTGGTCTCGCTAGCCAGTCACCGAGCGTGGCTCAAGGTGAGGCTGCGTTTCTTCACTCGAAAAAGAGTTAGTTCAACCGAGCAAGCTCCAGGTTAAATAACACGTAGGTAATCAATGCAAGCAAGCAATCAATCCAGCTTATTATCCGAGAGTGTAGTCTGAACAGCCCGTGGAGGACGAAAAACTCCGTAGCTCCGACAAAGTCACCAGGCTGCGTAGAACAACAATCGTCTGATAAACGGCGAGAAGAGATAAGAGGAAGACTGACGTGTGACGAGAGCTAATATACTCTCTGTGTCGTCACACGCCGTGTCACGGAGTGACGCTTTTGGTATACAACTCTCGGTCTGTGGCTGGCGCAACAGAGATATATCCACTATAAGAGACTGCCCTGGCGGTCAGGAACTACGAAACATAACTAGAGTTTGGGCATGTCTATGGGAACAGGGTAACTAGAGTGTAAGGCCAGGTTTTTACATTCCTTTGAAGCAGATTATAACTGAATGCGTTTTGTTGCGAATGGACATGTCTATGGGAACAGGGTAACTAGTGCATGTCTATGGGAACAGGGTAACTAGAGTGTGGGCATCTCTATGGGAACAGGGTAACTAGAGTGTGGGCAACAGGAGGGCAGACCTACCTTCAGCACACTTGCAGATGTCCTTGTGACAGATCCTGTTCAGCTCACCACCCTTCTTGATGGGATGGTAGAACCGCACACAACGGTTTTCTGAAATCAAACAATGATTTGAAAAGTACATTGGTGAGTTGATGTGCATTAGCATTGGTGTTGATATACATATTGCAAAAGCACAGAGAACAATAAAACGGCAGATAAACTTTTAAAAACACTGAAATACTGAAGACCATTGAGGGGGAGGGGAGAAAATAGACAAGATGAATAAGAACATGCAAGTTTTGTCTATACGTTCACACTCACACCCTGTGCACACTCTCCAATCTCTCTCTCTCTCTCTCTCTCTCTCTCTCTCTCTCTCTCTCTCTCTCTCTCACACACACACTCACACCCTGTGCACACTCTCCAATCTCTCTCTCTCTCTCTCTCTCTCTCTCTCTCTCTCTCTCTCTCTCTCTCACACACACACTCACACACACACACACACACACACACACACACACACACACACACACACACACACACCCTGTGTGTTGTGTGTCTGTCCTTACCCATATCTAGGTACTCGTACACGGAGACTGCTGCAGGCTGCAGGAGACCTACGTCCATCACTTTGTGGATTCTGAAGGCTATTTTGTCTGGTCTGATATGGGAGATCTGAGGGAGAAAGATAGAGGGGGAGGTGTGGAGAGAGAGAGAAAGAAAGAAAGAGGAATAGAGAGAGAAATGAGAGAGCCACACACACAATACATTTTTAGTTTAGATTACATGAATAACAAGAACTACACTGCTCAAAAAAATTAAGGGAACAGTGGTTCATAGGAGTATAGCATCAAGTCAGTCACACTTGTGGGATATTGATCTGGCCAGTTATGCAACAGAGGTGGTAGTGAATCAGGTTCACCTGCTTTGATGTCAGCGGAAATTACCACAGGTGTACTAGAGGGCTGACTATGATGACCCCCAAAACAGAAATGGTTTTACAGATGGTGGCAACTGGTCATTTTTCCATCTTTATCCTTATTGATTGTTTTTTTTTCACTAGTTTTGCATTTGGATAGAGTCAGTGTTATTACTGGTGGCATAAGCCGGTATGTGAAGCCTGCAGAGTATCTGGAGCCTACTCCAAGCATAGTCTCAAGCAAAGATTCTAGAACAGAGCTCTGTTCTAGAGTCTTTGGTCTCAAGAGCATGGAAGAGATTCCAAGAGAGCAGAGCAGGGTGGTAGAAGCCAGATCCTTAACCCAGTAGGAGGACCAGTATCTGCTCCTTTATGCAAGGAGGAACAGTAGGAGCTCTGCAAGAGCCCTACAGAATGACCTCCAGCAGGTCACTGGTGTGAATGTCTCTGGCCACACTGTCAGAAACAGACTTCATAAAGGTGGATTGTGGACCCGGTAACCTCTAGAGGGACCTGTGCTCACTACCCAGCACCTTGGAGCCCAATTGACATGTGCCATTGAATACAAAATTGGCAGGTCCACCACTAGCGCGGTGCTCTCGCTCTACTGTACCGCAGACATAGTTTGTTTTCTCTTCGGAGTGTTTTCGCTCCGACCTAAGTGTGTTGTATTGGTGCTACTTGTGTTACAACTCCAGTAAGTTAAATGGCTTCTCGGTAGCTTTTTCTTTCTGTGTTATTGTTATTGATTAATTAGTTTAGTTTAGTGTTTTTGCTCTGACCTAAGAGGATATTTCTGACTGTTGTTTTGGTGGTACTTGTGTTAGCGCTGGCAGCCGTCCGCTCATATAGAGTGTGTGTGTCTTCGCACTGGGGCTTGTAGAGCCAGAATGTGCATGCCCTCGCTCTCTCCCTCGATATCTCGCAAAAGAAAGTCGAGATCTCGCAAAACAAACTCAATATCTCGCAAAACAAACTCGATATCTCGCAAAAGAAACTCGAGATCTCACAAAACAAACTCAAGATCTCGTAAACCTATTTAGTGTTTGTCCCCAGTAGGATAGCTTTTCTCAGTATGGCACAAAAACAAACAAACCGACTCAGGTGACAAGGGGAAATTAAATGAGGGCAGAAGAGAGGAGGGAAGTTTGCCAGAAGCTGGTGATGACGGACAAAAACAGGTTTTAAATGCTGAAGGAATACAATATAGTGACCACATATTTTATACCAAATCCATAGTGTCTAAAACAACAATAAAAAGGTGGGTATATTCATACGTACAGATAGACAGATGTCTCGATTATTACCTTATCCAGGTAGATGATGAGGGAGCCCCTGTCAGACAGCATCTTGTCCATTTCAAATTTCTGGATGTACCTGTCCTTTCCTGTGGACAACTACAAGCACAAGAGAAGCACATGTTTTTCCCCCTTATTTTCTTTTCGTTTTTAAACATATTTACATATTATATTCATTGAACTTCCAATTCTTCTAAATTCATCACATAGCTCATTTCAGTCACTTACCTGGGTGAGGTCAGATTCGTCCACACTGAAGCCGGTCAGCAGGCCAATGTCCAAGATGGACATGGTGGTAGAGCGGTCCTTTGACAGGTATCTGACGTTAAAATAACACGTACAGTAAGGGGAAATGGCTTTCTAACTTTGATATCAAATAACTTTACATCTGAAGTGTTTTAAGCCTTTATAATATGACCTTTGACCTCTGACGTTAAAATAAAAAGTAAGGGAAAATGGCTTTCTAACTTTGATATCAAATAACTTCACATCTGAAGTGTAAAATAACAAGTACGGGATAATGGGCACCGAGGTGAACCAATAAGGAATTTAATAGACATGGCGGATGCAAAGAACGACACTATGCAAAGTCCTCCGCCAAGTCCACTCCTCGAAGGCCATTATTAGGGCCCGAGCACCGAGTTGCGGCCGCTGAAGGTGTGTGTCTGTGTGTGTCTGCCGTTGGCAAGTGTGCACATACAGTATGTCTGTCTCAGACAGATATCATGAACTTACAAGACGTCAATGGTGAGCAGGTAGGATTCGCTGGCCCCCTGGTATGTCACTGTGAATTGAACAGGAGATACATGATCTGCTGTTTGAACTGGCATTCTGTTATGAATTAGAGGTACTGTATGTGGTTGAGCTCATTCTGTTATGAATTACAGGTAGGTGGCTGGGCTCATTCTGTTATGAATTAGAGGTATGTCGTTGAGCTCATTCTGTTATGAATTACAGGTGTGTGGTTGGGCTCTGAACTGGTATTCTGTGCTTGGCACAGTGGCACTTTAGAATGAACAGGATGAATCTGATTGGCTCCTGTATATCTGCTCCTCTGGCCAGTAATCCTACCTTTGGGTAGTTTTTCCAGCTTCACCTCTAAATCGAACATCTTGCAGTCTGTGTTCACCTCACTGGGCATGGCATAGTAGAGAGTCACCACCTGCACAAACAAGAAATGAACCATGGCACCACAAGTCAAGGTGCAACACACACTGTAATTGTATTGTCGAATCGCGACCTTAAAGTGGGTTTTGGTTTTGAAATAGTATTTCCTTGACACCTAGAAACTTTTTTGTGTGCAAAATATATAGAAATAAATGGACTACATGACTCTTAAATACATCTCACTTTAATTTATTTATGTAATGTGAGACTACACCGTTGTATATGTCAAGCTCCCTTAAACCTTCATCTACAGAAGAAAGACTTACCGTCAGAGTTGCCTCTCCAGTCCCACTAGCAGTCACAGTCAGGTTTTCATTCAAGTTAATCTGCAAGTCGGGAGATATTACTTTATTATATTATATTATATTATATTAAATTCTATTACATTCTGAACATAACTATGGCACTTTTGACACAAATGACTGCAAATCTAAATACATTCATTGTGACTGATTTGGCAACAAACAAACAAGTACCTTGTCTGATCGGGTTAGGAAAGAGTTGCTTTTGGTGAAAGTCCATTTAGTGGACCCGGCACGTCCCGAGACCTTAAGGTCAATGAGGAGGTTCATGTCCTGCTGTTTGACTTGGGCAGTGTATTCGGCCACAGCCTGGAACACCATGATGGTGGACTAGAGGGGTGAGAGAAGAGGTGGTCAGGAAATAGTGTCCGTCAGCGGTAAGGAATCCAGCTGTTTTTGGGTTTGTTTGTTCTGTTACCTGTGTGGATCCGTAGCCTCCTCCAGATTTCTGCTGTTTATTCAGCCATTGCACGATGGGTGCTGCTTTCTCAAACTCCTTGACCTTCACCAGGGCCAGCAGGGCATAGGCTGTGGCCTCCAGAGTGAAGAGGTGGTTACCTCTAACTGGCCAGTGAGTGCCGCCATCTAATGGTTTGGGGAAAAAAGGTGTAATTTATTTGCCAGTAGTCATTGCACCGCATGTACAAAAGGTAAAAATAACAAATGCAGCCATATCAAATGGGTTGCTCCGTTCGTTTTTACAGCAGATCCTTGATCACATAATCTCTACCATTTCTATTCCAATTAACCTGGCTCCAAACTCTTCTTTTGGGGGACCTCAAAGCTCATGCTCGCCATAACTTCTAAATGTAGTGATTAACCACTAACATAAATTATAAATGTACCTCAATCTGATTAGCCACTCACATAGCTTCTAAATGTAGTGTAGTCTGATTAGCCACTCACATAGCTTCTAAATGTACTTTAGTCTGATTAGTCACTCACATAGCTTTTAAATGTACTTTAGTCTGATTAGCCACTCACATAGCTTCTAAATGTACTTTAGTCTGATTAGCCACTCACATAGCTTCTAAATGTAGTGTAGTCTGATTAGCCACTCACATAGCTTCTAAATATACTTTAGTCTGATTAGCCACTCACATAGCTTCTAAATGTACTTTAGTCTGATTAGCCACTCACATAGCTTCTAAATGTACTTTAGTCTGATTAGCCACTCACATAGCTTCTAAATGTAGTGTAGTCTGATTAGCCACTCACATAGCTTCTAAATGTACTTTAGTCTGATTAGCCACTCACATAGCTTCTAAATGTAGTGTAGTCTGATTAGCCACTCACATAGCTTCTAAATATACTTTAGTCTGATTAGCCACTCACATAGCTTCTAAATGTACTTTAGTCTGATTAGCCACTCACATAGCTTCTAAATGTACTTTAGTCTGATTAGCCACTCACATAGCTTCTAAATGTAGTGTAGTCTGATTAGCCACTCACATAGCTTCTAAATGTACTTTAGTCTGATTAGCCACTCACATAGCTTCTAAATGTAGTGTAGTCTGATTAGCCACTCACATAGCTTCTAAATGTAGTGTAGTCTGATTAGCCACTCACATAGCTTCTAAATGTACTTTAGTCTGATTAGCCACTCACATAGCTTCTAAATGTAGTGTAGTCTGATTAGCCACTCACATAGCTTCTCTTGTCACCACTACACTAAATAAAAAAAACACCCACCTGCAGAGTACTTGAACAGAGTCTCCTGGTCCAGTTTGCCTTCATTAGCCAGGGCATAAGACACCATGGCAACAGCGTAAGGATTGGTTACTGTCTTCAGTCGGCCTTCCAGGTATTCAGTAGCTCTCCTCATGCTGCCTGGAAGACTCTGGAATGATTTGCATGTGCAACAAACGGTGGATTTATCATTTGAGAAAGACAGATTGACTTCTTAAAGGTGTTCTAAGAACCGTTGGGTAACGTCACTTGCAACGATTCAAACACAACAGAGAAATGGCTCGGCCCTCCCACCCCTCCCTCAAATGAAATAACAAACAAAGTTTTTTGTTTGTTTGTTATGGCCTGTAATGCTCTCTCGGCACTTTGAATACAGTTTTGTATCATTTTCAGCTCCTGAGTACGGTCTCTACCTTTTTTCTACATCACCCCTGCCATAAAACACTTCCTGAGAGACCCCCACTCAGTGTTTTGTAATGGCAAGAGTAGATAGATAGATAGATAGATAGATAGATAGATAGATAGATAGATAGATAGATGGATAGATAGATAGATACTTTATTGATCCCCAAGGGGAAATTCAAGAGTATTCGACGTGGTGTGGCTTACAGCAACGTTTTCGATGCAGAGACTCCTGCCCTCCTGCATGGCGATCAGCACAAACGCCGTCATGGAAGCATCCGGATCCTTTCCTCTCACATCGCCCTGGGAACACATGACAGCACATTGGTTCGAGTCCAAAGACCATGGGCCTAAAGTCATGATGATGTGTTCAGAGTCACTCAGTGATGTGTTGTAAGCATGTAAATACGTATCGTCCAACATATGTGTCAAAATATAAGCTATCCCATACCACCATCTCTCCATGGTACACGTTGAACGTCTCCTTGAAGATGCCATCTGGCATCTGGGAGTTCAGCACTAGCCACTTAAGGGCATCACAGACCACTTTCTCTTCTATGCTGATAATGTCACGGGCCATGGCAAAGACCTTAGCCACGTACGCTGTTAGCCTGTAGGGTTTTTGTGGGGAGGGGAAATACTATTGTCATCATGAGTCATCTTGAGTATCATGGAATCGTTGTGAATGTCCTGCAACTCACCAAGCACTGCCAGGTTTGTCTGCCCAAACAGCAAATGCCCCATCTTTCTTACGGAAGGCCAACTCCTGCTGGTATCCTACAGAGAAGTGCGAGGACTGTAAATACTGACACTTAAACATACATACATATCTGTCTCAAATACACACACACACACACACACACACACACACACACACAATATGGAAAACACCCCTTTTGTCTCTTTAGACTTCTATAGACCTCCGAAGTTCGCCTACAAAAAGGATCCAAAGCTGCCATCCTTGACCATATAAGGAGATTCGGGAGTTAATTGAAGCTAACTGCCTATGGCAGGTTGCATTGTAAGTTAGCTCTGGGGTAGCAAAGATAAGTGTGCCGTCTTCACCTACTGAAGATCACAGTATCCACTAGACAGCAGTGGACAAAACTGTGTAGTGAAAAACGTCCGCATTTCCAATATCATCATCCCTGTGAGAGTTTAAAAGCTGTGCGATAATTGAAAATCCCCATGTTATTTTCCCATAGATAATATCTCAAGGTACCGGATCTCCTTATTTGGGCAAAGATAGTGGCTTTTTTGTCTATTATGTTGATGTATTTGTCTGACATTCCCCCTCAATGTATTTCTTAGTCTTTGTTCCATGGCATATTCATGTTGATGTATTTAATAGTGTATGATTTACCCATGTTGATGTATTTGATAAGTGACTCAACCATGTTGATGTATTTGATATTATGTGACTCACCCATGTTGATGTATGTAATAGTGTATGATTTACCCATGTTGATGTATTTGATACTGTGTGACTCAACCATGTTGATGTATTTGATATTATGTGACTCACCCATGTTGATGTATGTAATAGTGTATGATTTACCCATGTCAATGTATTTGATAGTGTGTGACTCACCCATGTTGATGTATTTGATAGTGTGTGACTCACCCATGTTGATGAATTTGATGGCTGTGGCTCTCTTCTCCAGCCCCACTTGATCCCACTGGTTGGTGGTGTCCAGGTAGTGTGTGGCGATAAGGGGCAGTGTCATGTAGATCATGTTCTGCTCTCCACAACCTCTAGGCTGCACGATGAGGGAACCCATCGAGTCTCCAGTGATGGCCTTCTCAATGGTCTGACTGATCTGCTCTCCTGAGATGACCCATACGAGTCATTTAGATTTATATCCAAAGGTGTTCACAACAAGCAAGGTACAACAGAGGCACTTAGATAACGTGAGTACAGGATTAAGTGTTAGCATATTCTTAACGTGCAATAAAACACATGTCAACCACAAATCTCATTCTGAAAAAATAAGCTTGCACTGAAAAAAAGTTGTCTCTTCATTATCGGAAGACCTGTAAGACCCAATTTAGGCTAATATCTGTGCAATCAATATTCTTAAACCTCGTATCAACAATGGGATTCTTCTATTTTTAAGAGAGTCAATGAAAAGGCAGTGGAAATAGATTAGGGTGACCAGACGTGCCCAGTGTCAAGGGACAGTTCCCGTTTTTGGTTGCCTGTCCCCACGAAAATGCAAATGTATGTATTTCAATCAGATTAATAGCCAAACGTCCCCGTTTTTCCCACATTTTTTGGGATTATGCCTCTCATTGATTCTATTGACGGAAGTGAGAGGGGATGGGGGAGTGATTGGGAGTGATGATATTACTGTGCTGAGTTGAAGTGCTCCCAAGTGCTATTCCGCCATACATTATAGTTCTACTTTTTACACACTTAGAAAAGCGACACATCTATTTTGTGTCACCATACTTGGTTGCGTAACTACATGATTAACTGTATTTAAATAAAGAAATCGTGGAGGTGTTTGGTCACTACTAACTGGGCTAAGCTAAGTGCACGCATTGAGACATGAGGTCTACTGTATGTATGAACTCTTCTTAGTTAACTATGCAAGGTTTATTTAGTTTTATTTGCCTTAACTAATCAGCTTCAGAGTCATTGGAATGGTTATTTAACTTATTTTGGTTTGAATGACGGCCGTCTTGCTTCCCCCTAGCCTCTCTGAGCGGAAACACCACACATGCAAGTTTGTGCCACCGGGACAAACAGAAAGTTTCCAGCCTCGCGATCATACTCATGAAAAGGCAGACAGACCGGTTGAGGAGTGTTGCAACATATACACGCTAAAGCTGTAGGGGAAGCTCTGCAGAGAAATTTGCAAGCCTAAAACGAGCGAAAAACAAAAAGCGAAAGCAGTGCTGAAATTGCCAAACCTGCATAGTTTCTGCAAGGGAATAACATAGTTTAATATGAAAAAAAACAGTGGAGTGTTCCTTTAAGATAGACGATAAAAGGTTTGGAAATCTTTGGCCAATTCCAAAAAACTAATTTTCCCACAGAGCAAGTTGGAAAGTTGGCAATTCTAGACCTATACTTCACACATTCAGTACACATACCTTCACAATTCACTACCTATACTTCTGTGTCTTCTGACAATTTTTGTGCGTGAACAAAAGTACTTCTGCAACAATTTATGGTGTCACCAGTCAAATTAAGACAGGTCCATTTGTCGTGCAGTCATTTTACTAGATCATTTTTCTTGTTGCTGTTGGCACGAACCTTGAACAGAGACATATTGTTTTTTGTTGTTGTTTTAAAGTTAGCACTAACCTTGAACAGAGACGTAAGTATTGGCTGGTGTCCCCGGTACCTGCTTCTTTGGGAGTTTGCTCTGAATGTCCTCTATTTGTTCCCCACCTAGTTTTCAGAGGTAGGAAAATACAAGACATGTACAGAAATACATAGTGTCAGAAAGAGGAGGTAAGACATACAGCAATAGGAAAATACAACTGAATAGTATAATATTAATTGGGGCAATGGTAGAGTAGTGATTGTGCCCTTGAGCAAGACGCTTGACCCCAAATTGCTCCAGGGACAATGTAATACCTTGTGACATAGCTAAAAAGTCGCTCTGCATAACAGTGTCTGCCGCGTAAATAATAATAACCATTATTTTATTTGTATTATTATCTGTATAGGTTGTATAAATGATGCATCATATGCTTTATTCTTAAATGTCTTGTATTGTTATATATTTATTCTTATTTGTACTGTGTTGTCTCTAGCGACCTTTGTGTCTTGAATAAAGTTGATATATATATATATATATATATATATATATATATATATATTGTTGATGTTGTTGCTGTTGTTGTTGCTGTTGTTGTTGTTGTTGTTGTTGTTGTTATTATCATTCCCTAATGTATGTCATGTACATCTCACCATGCTCTGTTGGGTTGAGGACAACTTTCTTGACTGGAATCTCAGTCCGCACACCTTCAGACTGAAGAGAACAATGGGACATTTTAACATCCATCCAACAGCGGCCTATATCTATCAATCCATCCATTCAAACACCTGTCCGACTACATCACACCTGCCATTCTGACAGTATATGCTTCTTTCTCTTTTTTCTTTCTTTCTATCCAGAGACACAAACAGCAGATTTATTGTCCATCCATACATCTACTTGTGTGAATCACTGATTTACAATTGTATGTATACTTCTATTTTGCTCTCTTTCTCTCCAGAGGCACTCTTCACAATCAGTAGATTCATCTATCCAACTGACTCAGCATGCATCCTTCCCTGTTTTGTTGGTTTGTCTGTTTACAGTGAAACACTCACCACCACCAGCAGGTCCTTCTTGACACCATCTGAGAGATGTGAGTCGAACACAGCGGCCTTCAGCTCAATGGTGTGTTTGCCCAGCTCCATGGGGATGATGACGAAGGGCATTGCTCTTGATGACATGGGGTCCATCTCAATAGTAGTGCGGTACTTGCCCTTCTTGGTGGCCACACTGCATACTTCATCAGTCTCCAACAGTTCCACACGCACCTAAGCAAGTAGAGAGATAGCTTCTTATGTTTAGCTTCTTAACCCACTTCACTTCATGAGACATTGGCTCCGTTCGAATCGGAAGGCAGCTGCCTACTGCCTCCCTCCCTAAATAGAGAGCTCTCTAACTAGACATGACTTTAGATTAAACGCGTCGTTTAAAAATGAGCGTAGCACTCTAGAATCTTTGGTTAACACTACGGTGTGACGTTAGCAAAAGCCTGACGTTAAGCTAACGGTATACAATTTCACTGGCAGCTAATATATCAGACCAGGCGTTATTAGTGGGTACAAAAATGGTATAACCAGGTAGTAAATCGTTTATTTTCAATCTACTTTCCACAAATCCAAGCTAAATAACGTCACACAAATGACATTTCAACAGATTCGGCAGTCATTTACCGATATCGGCAGCCATGTTTGTTTTGTTTTCACAGGGATTCAGATGTGGCCGCAAAGGATTATGGGTAGAAGGCAGCTTGAAGTGTACATCGATGCTGCCTTCAAAATTTACCGTTATTCAGGAATTCTAAGATATCTTAGAAGGCAGCGAAAATCGTTTTTTCGGTTTCGAACGGCCTTCGCTGCCTTTCTCTCTAGTTAGATATCTTAGAAGGCAGCAGTTTTACCCGATTTGAACGGAGCCCTTGTGTATTGCTTTGGAATTAATATTAGCACAGTTAAAGTTCAACATATGTAATGCTAGGAGTAGAAAAAAAAACAATTTTGAGCCATATAGATAGACATATTATATATGTATAACATATTATAGAACTGTATGTGTAGCAAACCCATTGAAGGTAAACTGTGCTTTCAGCATCCAAAGGTGCAATCTCACCTTGATTTCATAGTCATTGTAGTTGTAGAGGATGGCTTTGATTTCAATCTGCTCGTTGCGCACAGCAGAGTAGGGAAGCTTCAGGTCAATGAAGAAGTCCTTCATTACAATCATTTCATAGGGGTCTGCCACACAGATGCCTGTGGAAACAAGAGTGGCGTATGTTCAAAGACAACCAGGATGAGAGAATAGAATAGAATAGAATAGAACATATACTTTTTTGATCCCGTGAGGGAAATTCAGTTCTCTGCATTTAACCCAATTTAACCGAATTAGTGAACACACAGCACACAGTGAACACACAGTGAGGTGAATCACACAACCCAGTGCAGTGAGCTGCCAGCCCAACCAGCGGCAAGGGCACATCAGCCATGAACTCGTCGGGGATCAAACCGGCAACTCTCAGGATACAAGCCCGAAGCCCTAACCAGTAGGCCACGGCTGCCCATTGAGAGGAAATGTTGGCTAACACCAACACACAGAAGGAGTTGTGTACGTTTTGAAAAGGAGACCATATCATTCTAAGACCATATCAACACATAGTCGGGTATTTTTCAAAACGGATACTTGGAAATACACACAAAGATATAGCGGTTTTTTCTCAGACTGGCTTTGTGTAAACAGTAAACACCACCTAATATGAGTTCTGGGGTGGGGGGCTTAAGTTCTCAGAAGGAGTTCTATGAGTTCTAAAGAAGAGTTTGTTGAGTTCTTTGAGTTCTGTGGGCCTCTGTGAGAGGTTGCTGACCTACCATGAGTGTTTGAAATGCTAATGGCTGTGACCTGCCAGCTGGTGATGGAGTCCTTCAGGAAGCTCTTCTGTGTCATGGAAGTGGTGGTGCTGACAATGGCAAAAACAACAAACGTTACCATCCATGTATGATTTTATTGTTATTGTTATTATTATAATAATTATTATTATCAATAATAATAATAATAATAATCATCATCATAATCATCATCATCATCGTCATCATAATAATCATAAATGATATATTACTTTAATTTCCCCTTGATCATTATGGTCGAGTAATGTTCAATTATATCCAAATAAAAACAGAGAATTAACTTAATGAATAATGACTGAAAATCGGGCTTTTCTCGCTCACCAGTGTTTGTTATTTGCAGGACATTGCGGAAGTGTGTGTGTGGCCTCATCATCCTCCCAGAGCCAGCTCTCTGGAAACTGGGAGCGGGAGACAATGTCCTCCGACTCTGTGTAGTAGATGTCGTCATCTTCTTCACCTGTGTAGCGACAGAACAAGTAAAGAAGGTTTAGCTCTCAGTTGAACTGAGCAATAGCATAAACGCAATGCACAACATCCGTAGACATTGGGTGGCTCTCAAACACTCTCCTCGATCTTCAATGCTCGATCCTCGAGGGGCGTTCCCACTGATCTATAACTAACACTGGATAGACTATCCCATTGTTGCCGCCCCATCATTCTCTATCTAGATCAGTGAGGACAAAGATCGAGGAAGGAAGGGAGGGTGTATAAAACACCAAATGAGAGGCACCCATTGTAAAAACTCGTCTTGAGTTTAGGAGCAAGTTCAGCTGAGGCGCTTACTGCGAGCAAGGAGAAGTTGCTCGTCTTTGGCTTCCTTCTTCTGACTGGACATCTCCTTGCAGCAGTGCAGGAAGGCCTGGACACACTTGTCTCCGTCTGTGATGTATTCGGCACGACGTTCACATGTTAAGCCAATGATGTTTTCTTTCATTCCGTCCACACAGCATTCTCGCTCTGTGCTGGTGTATTTCGAAGCTGAGGTAAAACAAAAATATGAAAATAGCTTAAAACTGGAGACATAGGAGAGAGAGAGAGAGAGAGAGAGAGACTAAGAACTCATCTGTCAAAAAATCCAAAGTAGTGTGTTAGATAGATGATGACGACTTAACAGAGGTGCAAAGTCATCAAAGTGTGAAAATGAACCTACTCAGAAAGTAACTCAAATGTATAAATTGCCTGAACATCTACTGTAGATGGTGGTTTCATCTGAACTTACTCAGAGAGTTGTGCAGGTCCTGAATGGTGATGGCTCTTCGTCGCCGCTTGGCTGTCTTTGGGCATGTGTGTGCTAAGGAGAAGAGAGAAACTGGTAAATGCAGGGATGTAGTGGAGGTTAAACGCAAGTGAACACAGTTTATCCAATTCTGAAATACAGTTGATCCATCCACCTCGTATTTGGGTTTATCCACCACTTAAAAGAGTTTACCAACTGCAACTTTTAACATTAAAAAATCACACTGTATATTAATTGAGTGCCTGTCACTTTCAGATGTTTGTTAGGAAACCCTTGCAAATTAAACACAGTTAAAAGGCTGCTGATATGTGTGAATCATGCAGGATCATTTCGGGCAGGTTACTTGGTGTGTGCTCTATTCATTTTATTGACTGACACTGAATGCTTGCAAAATCTAGAAGAAAATTGAAAAGTGTCTTCCAAGACTCAAAAGTGTTTGTCTCAAGGAGAAGTACAGACTTTCATTTTAACTAACTACGCAGAGGTTTCTATAATATACAGTACAGTATATAGGCTGTTTATGTGTGTTGGTGGGGTGTACCTTGGCGTGAATCAGTGCCTCCAGCGGTACTCGATTGGAAGAAGAGGCCGGCGTCAAAGAACACCCCCATGCTGTCCTTACCACTGCCTGCTGTGCATCCTGTGTCATACTTCTCAATGACATCCCAGATCTGTGTTGAGACACAGACAAACAAACAACCACACAAAAAAGACAAACAAATCAAAACAGTTAGTGAGAGAGGGAGACAACACCAGACAAAACATTTTTGTCAATGTCATATGAGCTCCTGTCTGGGATGCAGCCAGTTTTAAACAACAACAGTAAGAAAAGCACTCAGAGAGCGCAGACCTTGTCATACATTTGAACCTAAACCATTCAGATCGTCACCACATGGCCATACTATGCCATTACACCACTAATTACATTTAGAAATACATAAACGCCTCCGGAATCCCGCCTATCGAAATCCATCCATTACTTTTTTAGTTATCTTGCTAACAGACAGACAAACAGACAGAAAGACAAACAAACAAACAGACAGACACCGGTCCCCACCGGTCCTTGGCGGAGGTAATGACAACGGATTACAAAAAAATCGTTTCCTTACAGCTTTCAAAGATACATTGGTTGTCAACAACAAATGCCTATATGGGCCTTCATCTGAGATTACAGTGGAAATTCTGATAAAGAGAGAACTCCCTAGTCTTGTATTATTGAGGAAGGACCCTGGTGACATACAAATACTGATTCTCAATGTGTCCAGAGGGCAAAATGTTGTCACCTTCGTCTGGGTGAGTCTGTGTTTGTTGTTGAGGACGTAGACCCCCTTATCCACGGCCACCAGACCCACTCTGGCCCCTGGGTCCCCAGTGATGGTCAGGCTGAAGTGCTGACGGGGAGAGTAGACTGCAACTGGGCGAGATGGCTCCACTTTCAGCTGAAAGAGTACAGGGGGAGAGGAGATGGGAGAAGTGTTACAGTATGCAGCTTGTAGAGGAGATATATACTTAAAACACAATCAGCAGAGGTTCAGTATACAATGAAACACTGTTTCATTTGTTTGTGGGCAGCCATGGTGTACTGGTTAGGGCTTCGGGCTTGTAACCGGAGGGTTGCCGGTTCGATCCCCGACCAGTCCACTGGTTGGGCAGGTAGCTCACTGCTCTGGGTTAGTGTGTCATTCACCTCACTGTGTGTGTGCTGTGTGTGTTCACTAATTCAGTTAAATTGGGTTAAATGCAGAGAAACGAATTTCCCTCACAGGATCAAAAAAGTATTATATTCACACACACACACACTGAAGAATGACAACTGTGACTTTGGATACAACATTATGATAAATTAATGAATGCAAATGAGGACAAATATAAAAAAAATAATGGAAAAATATTTACCGTTCCCATGCAGGTGTCCTTCACATCCACCCAGACTGAGTCAGACACCACCTCAGATGAGCCCACGTGGTAGTACGCCACGATACGGAAGGAGGGGACCATCTCCTTGGTCACTGGTAAGGACAAGGTCACAAGAGCCTGGCCCTGTCTCTTGAATCTCTTAGCTTGCACAAGTTGTCCTTTGTTTAGGATCTATTGGAGATGGAATTGAACACACACACACACACACACACACACACACATACACACACAGGATAAGTTACAGAGCTTGGTTAGAATACATGCACACATGTAATTCAAATCATGTGTTTCTGTTTCTGAATCTGTTTGCGTGTGTATGTGGGCAGGGATGCAGTGGAAACTAAACGCACCTAAACACCATTTTGCGTTTATGCACCTTTAAATTAGCCTGACAAGCCAGACCCTCATCAAGATGTAGGGTCTGGGAACTCACCGTAGTCAGGGCTCAATCGGAGGGGTGGGATAAGCAGTTGTCTTTCAAATTCCCTCTCCGCAATAGGATAACGCTTTATGTATTTCACTCAGTGGCGCAATGGCATGGTATGGCCACGGGGTGGCGATCTGAATAGTTAAGGTTCAAATGTATGACAACCTAGAAAGAACAATGCAGGTGGAGGTCTGCGCTCTCTGAGTGCTTTTCTAGTTATTTTCATGCATTCACTGTCATTGAAGCTAGTGACAAGCTCCCTTTGCTAGTCAGATAGAACAATGGTTTCCAAACTATGCTGCCCTACAAAGCAAAAATGCAGTAACTACACAGAGTACAAACTGTCCAGCCTAACTAGTTGTAGGTGGATTATTGGACATGTGGGGGTTTTGTTACTTTGCATTATCTTATTTTTGATACATATTAATCTTCTTAACAACTTGAATGTCATGAAAATGAGAATAACTAATTTTCAACCAAAAATGCAGCTACTGCCTTGTTGCTTTGTAAACTAATTTCGGTTGGCCCCCCAAAACATGTCAGCGGTATATAGCATCGGCACCGCACACGGTCAAACTATACGGTCAAACTATAATCTCCTTAATTTCCCCCATACAGTAGCTACATCCTCTATTGCGAGTCTTAACAGTACACATGTAACACCTTTTTTGTCCACTGGTGGTTGTTTTGCCGCTGTTTCGAGTTTGCTACTGAAAACGGAATTAGATGTAGCCCTACTGTATCTGAAAACAATCCATTATAAAGTGTTCTAAACGTTTAGAAATGAATTGTTAATAGGCCTAACTTCTATCCAAGTCACATTTTTGGGACTTTCTGGGATAATTATTTCTATCTTTTATTCACTCGTTCAAATGTTCATACAAAGACAGAGTTCACACAATTCTCACCAGGTGAGTGAAAGTTAAAATGGTGGTCATTTCAGATTTTAGAATTCATTTTTTTCGAACACTTCATGACTCTCATAGTTTGAGAATTTTAGTTTAAATATCTTGAATAAAATACACTTGCTGGGAATGCTAATGTCTTTTTATTAGTATTATTTCATTTGAGAGTTTGCCCACACATTTTTCACCCACAGTTTACCCACCTCTTTTTTAACCACTACACCCCTGTATGTGTGTACGCACAAGTGAAAATGAAAACACCTACTAGGTACGTGAAGTCATTATTCTGGGCTCCAGGACTTCCTCCCAGGTTCAGGTTGATCTTGAGTTGATCTCCGATGGTCAGCTCTGCTGCATCCACACCAATGTGCAGGTAATTCTTGGAACCTCCCTTGGACACATACGGTAATGCTACCATGTCCGCTCTGGCCTGTTGAGCATCAGTGAGACCAGGGGCTTTGGTCGTCACCTATAAAGTACAAAGAAACTAAAATTAACACATGATCACCTCAAATGTGTGCTTGTGATTTCATTTATAATGGGCACAGGACTGTGAATTGAGTAGCCTAAACAATCTTTAGAACTGAGCAGAACTGACAGCTGCTAGCAAAAATATGGTTTGTCCTCTCTGATAACATGTCCTTTGCTAAAGCCAGGGTATTGAGCCCAGTGTTACCAAAAGGATATGTAGAGTCTGTAACAAAAACCAACCTGATGATTTAATTATCTACTTTTAAAACATGAACTACATTTTTTTTTTTTTTTTTTAGCTCAGTGAATGGAACTGAGGATTGTAGAAATGTGACTCAACAGTGATGCAGGAAAACTATGAATTCTGTACAACAATTAAATTACATACAACAAATTATTATAACTATGCAGGTCCCATGGTCACCTAAGACTTACAGTGATTGGCAGTTTGGAAGCCCCGCCCTGCGTGTTGATGGTGGCTTTGGCCATGCCGTTGGAGCGAGTGGAACTCTTCACTGATTGGCCAGCTGCCGTCACCTCCACATCCACCTTGTCTGCAGGTGAGTTGTCTGGATTGGTCACCAAGACCTGTAGGGGGCCAAGCAGATTTAGACACACAAACCAGACAAATGACTTATTATGGAGTAATTATTGACTGAATTATTATAGATACATCGATCACATTGTAAATCACAGATTATACATCACATTGGTTGGCAATCACCAGGAGACAAAGCCAAATTATTTGTGTCTGTTAACAAATATGCATAATAAATCTGATTCTGAATTTGGCTTTCTTCAGGAATTTATAGTATTTTATTCTTAGTATTTCACTCAATTTCAGAACATTTCAACAGAAGGGACTACACAAATGAAATGGTAACACAAAGCGTACCGAAACGTCAAAGGGCATCCCTGGCTTGAAGTATTTGGGTGTCCTCTTAAAGTGAATGGTGTATGGGGATGTGACTATCGGTATACCTCTCTTGGAAGCCTCCACCATCTCACTGCCTGAGAAAAACACCATACAGTCAGACAGACAGACAGACAGACAGACAGACAGACAGATAGATAGATCTATAGAAACATCGATAGATGTTTACCTGTCTCTGTTAGGACACTAACAGACACATAGAGGGTGGATCCGACCAGCTCGTTGATTTTGGGGAACGTTTGTGTGATGTGATCTTTCTTCAGCACCGCTTTGCCTTTCCCATCTCTTATCTGTAAGTGCATCATATACATTAAAGCATCACACTGTGGGTCTGCAATGGTGTGTGTGTGCGTGTGTGCGTCTATGTGTGCGTGTGGATGTGTGTGTGTGTGTGTGTGTGTGTGTGTGTGTGCGTGTGTGTGTGTGTGTGTGTGTGTGTGTGTGTGTGTGCTTGCATGTGCATGTGTGTGTTTGTGTGTGTGTGCGTGAGCGTGTGCATGTGTGTGTGTGTGTGTGTGTGTGTCCTCACCTCTACCCTCTGCAGTGACTTTGCCAAACTTCTCTTCTCATTCTCTTTGGTATTGACTCCAAACGCCACAAATCCAATCCCAGTCACCTCCTTCCCATACAAATACCTTACACAAAAAAACAAGTTGGTTATTTTAAAAAGTCACCAACGCCTGAAAAAAAGAACAAAAGTGGAAAAAGAGGCCCCTCATTCTGCATGCAACCAACCTGGCAACAATGTCAACTGTCATTTCTTCATCGTCAACATAGAAGAAGGCTTTTCCTGGAGTCAAGGACACTTCAAAGCTGGGCAGAACTAGAATACCACGAGAAAAAGGGGAAAAAAATGTCAATGTCAATGTCAATGTCAATGTCAATTTATTTATATAGCACTTTAAAAAACAACCACAGTTGACCAAAGTGCTGTAAAACAAACAGTCAGACAAACAAGAAACATAGGGTACATAAGACAACAGAGGCTAGACGGAGCGGCGTAGTCGCCAGCGTGCCCACCAAGACAAACAAATTTAAAAAATAACAAATCGCTACAATACAAAGATAATGCTGTACGGAGTGGCGTACTAGCCAGCGTACCCGTGGCACAAGACAAGGTTATATTTCACGGTTATTATCTTATCTGTTTGACTGTAAATGCTATGCATCATTTGTCCACTAGATGGCTCCTTACCATATTCTTTGACCTCAAAGTCAGCAGTGAAGTTTCTCTGAGGTGTGGCAACAAATCGAGTTACAACCTTCCATGTTCCATAGCTTTCAGGTGAGAAGAATGGGAGTTTTGTATTAATTTGTTTTCTATTCAGCATTTATTTGTTTTTGCATTGTATTCAATATGCGCTTCTGTCTTTACACAGGTTTCCTGTTGACTCAGTAATGCATTAATGACAAATAAAAAACTATCTGGTTTCTGTCTACCAAAAGCATACTGTAGTTCCTAACTAATTACTACTTTGATAGTGCCACTGCCAAATGTGAGTCCATAGATTTGAGTTACACATGCACAAACACTTAAGCTTCATATTGTCAAATTACATTTTTCTTAAGCAGTTTTGTTAGCTCTAAAATGTGACCAAAATACGGCCGAGTATCAAAACCATATTTCTGACTAATATTTGGCAGAAATGCTACCAAGGAAGACGCAGTTAGCAACTATGCTTTTGGGAAACGCACACCAGATAAACAAACTACTTCAAGGGGTACTTTGGATTTTTGGACATAGCACCTCATTTCCAAGTTAGTCAGTGTGATATTTATCAGTGGAGACCATTTTCAGCGCATGTCTTTCTAGTTGCAGAGTTCGCTGGTGCTAGGCTAGTGCTGGTGCTAGGCTAGTCCTATGTCCAAAAATCTGAGCTACCCCTTTAATAAGGCTGTCTAAACATAAACTATTAGACAAAAAAAAAGGATATTTTAGTAATTTAGTAGGAAAATAAGCTATTATATGTCAATGGGGTCAATGCCAATCCACCTTCCATGTTCCAAAGCTTTCCGGTGAGAAGAATTGGAACTTTTTATTAATTTGTCTTCTACTAGGGATTTATTTGTATTTATATGCTTTTCTGTCTTGACACAGTTTTCTTCTTGACAAACTCAGTAATACAAATCATAATAATAAAAAAAATATGATCAGATGATCAGATAAACAAACTACTTAATAAGGCTAACTTATATAAACTATTATACAAACCTGATATGTTGGCAATTTGGTAAGAAAAATAAAAAGCATACATTTGACATCAATGCCAATCCACGTTTTATTTAGATGACTTACCTGACAAGTTCAGGCAGCTTGTGTTCTCCAGACTTGATTCCTCCTTTTGGATAAATGACCTCTTTGCTGATTGTTATTCCATCCGGAGTCTGTGGAGGTCAAACAATATGCTTCACTTCTATTCTGTACATACTTTGAATTTGTATTTATTTCTTTTTTCATTTAACTTTATGTCCATGTCATATTTTTCTATATAGCTGGTAGTGCTCAACAGCCCTAACAGCATGCCCTCTAATCATCGGTTAGTTGAGGTAGTGTCTTACATGACTGATATTGCCCTCCTGTTGGGTCGTGCTATTTGGGTAGTAAGTGGACACACCAAGTGTCCAGAGTCAGCAGCAGTTATTACAGGTGGAGTAAACCCAACTTCTGACATGTCTGTTCCGATCTCCTCACACACACACCCTCACCACATAACACACACACACACACACACACACACACACACACACACACACACACACACACACACACACACACACACACACACACACACACACACACACACACACACACACACAGCTGGTTGTAAACATACCATGATCTCCACAGAAATGCCACTCTCTACTGGGTGCAGGGCAGGATTGAGTGAGAACACTCTGTACATAACTAGAGAGACAAACAACATCAATAAATATAACACAGTAAGTAAACACAGGCCTAGTGAATGTATATCAAAATAGCAACATCAATGAATATAACACAACAAGTAAACAGGCTTAGTGAATGAATATAAAACTAGCAACAACATCAACACTATTGGCATCATTTTAAATAAAGAGCAACATAGCATGAATAAAACTATCTTCCCACACCTGTGCTTGAAGGTCTAAATGCAATCTACTGTATCATAAATTAATGTAAATATAGACTCATCCTCACTTGTGCTTGAAGGTCTACATGATACAGTAGATTGCATGTAGATAGATAGATAGATAGATAGATACATATATATCTGTCTACTGTATATATATATCAACTATCTAGGCTATCTAGCTATCTAGCTGTCTACATGCAATCTACTGTATCATACATTAATGTAAACATAGACTCATGCTCACCTGTGCTTGAAGGTGTGTAAATGGTCTTGTCTGTCTGCACAAAGATGTATCCAGACTGGAAGGAGACCAACACCACTTTCTCCAGCAGGTGACCTGGGAACTGGGCTTGCAGGTAGACGTACTGGTTCACGCTGTCATCCTCCTCAAAGGTTCCCTCTTTGTTGGGAATCTGAGGCAGGGGAGAGAGACAATGTGAGACCAGGGCTAAACAGAGAGCATACTCATCCAGTTGTGCTATGTGCTTCTTCACACAATAACAGAAAACACTGGGAGATTCAGAGCCACTGAGGACACTGAATGTCAAACAGAAAGAGTAGGAGCTCAAAGGACGAAAATATAGCCACAACCATGCACAATGATGAGAAGAGGAATTAAGAGATAAATGCCAACGACAAAGGAAAATGATGTACTATGTGCTTCTTCACACGCAATAACACAGAGCACTGGGAGATTCAGAGTCATTTTGGTTCATGGTTGGGCTTTGGAAGAAAGAGTGAGCTAGGATTGACTGAGAAGTGAAAGAAGAATTTGTATTTGGAGCAGATACATATGGACAATCAGAGGCCTCTGGATACTTGCAGATATCCATCCAATTGGAAATGGACAATGGGCAAGAGCCTGCCTATGTGGACAGTGTCTTTTCTTCAGGCACAAATGCTGCAGTCCACGGCTGAAGTGCCCTTGAGTAAGGCACCTAACCCCTCACTGCTCCCCGAGCGCCGCTGTTGAGCACGCATCTCACTGCTCTGGGTTAGTGTGTGATTCACCTCACTGTGTATTTACTGTGTGCTGCGTGTGCTCACTAATTCACAAATTGGGATACATGCGGAGACTGAATTTCCCTCACAGAGTCAGTATTTACTTATTTACTTATTCCACATGCTAACAGTGGGAGCGTCGTCTTTGTAGGCTTTCTGTTCGAACCTCCCGTTAAGCAGTACATCCATTGTGATACACTGAGATAAACAGAGTTCTATGGAGGTGACTGGCACTATACCGTGATGTCTGCCAGCAGCATGTAGTCGTTGGCTTTGGTGAGCGTGACCGATGTGCTGGTCAACTCCACGTTCTTCTTCGGGTAATTCATCACCGTGATCTTCACGTTCAGGTCACCTCCAGTGTAGTCTTGGGCCTCCACAAACACCTTCTCTGGGGTGTTCACCCTCAGCAGGTTAGGAGCCGTCATCACGTGGCTGAGGGGTCAGAGTTGAAAGGTCAAAGGTTAACCAGTGACGCAACAATACAAGAGGAAGGGAGGATCTGTTTTTCCCAATGGAGTCCCATACTGTAATTAAAAGCCAAATATGCATTTGCACCCATATAGACCGTAATATTTATATGATATGAAGTTGAGGTGCTGATTGACTCTTCATGCTGTTTTGTACATAAGCAATCATTTGTCTCTTTAAATAGACATACACTCACACAAACATGCGCTCACAAACACACATCCACATACATACACACACACACACACACACACTCAAACATTACATACATGCACACAGTCACACTCTCTCTCTCGCACGCACGTACGCACGCACGCATGCACGCACGCACGCACGCACGCACGCACACACACACACCCACACACACACAGTTATATAACAGCTCTTTCACAATATAGCCATTCCTCCCACTTGGCCAGAGTTTTGACTGTTGCCAACTTATTGCTGGTTGCCAACTTGGCCCCAGAACTATATTACTTGTGCTTTTTGTGTGTGCAAATGTGTGTGTGTGTGTGTGTGTGTGTGTGTGTGTGTACATGTATGTGTGTGTGTGTGTGTGTGTGTGTGTGTGTATGCATGTTTGTGCGGTAAGTGAGCACACAGCTGACACATCTCTTTGGGCAACTCCACTATTGATTATGTACCGTGCATCATGAATCACACGTTGTGGTCTTGCCATAAACTCTTGTACGTGTAATTTACACAACAACAGTAAATACAAATTAAATCATCTCATTATTAACACTGCAACAACATCATTTTGCCAATGCCATCATGCATGCAAGCACGCACACACACACACACACACACACACACACACACAAACACCCTGTGCCTAGATGCTTACTAATGCAATCATACACTCTATATCCAATACTGTCTTTTTAACATACATGAGTCCATACAAGTCTAGCAATGTGATTTATACTTCTGTGTGTGTGTGTGTGTGTGTGTGTTTTTACACATATATATATATATAAAAAAACAGGCTACTCACAGTGGGCTACATGTTGAGAGAGCGGGGAGAGAGAGAGCCACGGCGGCCACACACACCACCACCAGGTCCACACGCATCTTCTACCGCCTGTCTGATCCTGGGTCTGTGCAGTAAAGTGTCTGCGCACAACTCCCAAACGGCCTTATATCCACACCAGCCCCAGCACCACCCGCCTCTCTCCCTCACACACAGACGCCTACCCCCTCCACTCTCCTACCTCTCCCCCTCCTCACCCCCCTTTCCCGTCAGAGCAATTGGGCAACCTGGACCTGTGTATGGGGGATGGGGGGAGGGGGTGTATCAGGACCTGATAAATCACATTGCTAGACTTGTATGGACTCATGCATGTTAGATAGACAGTATTGGATACAGATTGTATGATTGTGTTAGTAAGCATTTGACGGTGGTGTGTCAAGTGTGTCTGTGTGTGTGTGTGTGTGTGTGTGTGTGTGTGTGTGTGTGTGTGTGTGTGTGTGTGTGTGTGTGTATGTGTGTGTGTGTGTGTGTGTAGGGGAGGGGTATCAGGACCTGATTGGAATTTCCAGTGTCTAGATAGATGATGACAGCTGCTCTCCAGGCCTTTTAGGAGGTTGGGAAATCTCTGTGCAGCCAGGAGCAACCGAGAAAAAAAGGGGGAAAGGTTCCAGCATGTTCTTATCTTCTTGCACTGTTTTCTCCTTCTGGCTGTGCGATTTGAAGTGCAACTGAAGATGTGTGTGTGTGTGTGTGTGTGTGTGTGTGTGTGTGTGTGTGTGTGTGTGTGTGTGTGTGTGTGTGTGTGTGTGTGTGTGTGTGTGTGTGTGTGTGTGTGTGTGTATGTTTGTGTGTGTGCATGCATGTGTGTGTGTGTGTGTGTGTGTGTGTGTGTGTGCATGTAAGTGTTGGATGGAGAGAGAGAGAAAGCGGGAGGGAGTTCACCTCTGAACTGGCTTGGAAAATCCAAACAGTTCAAAACAAACAGAGCAGTTGTGTAAGGACACTGACGGGAAACCGAGAGTACAGCACTCCACGACTCACAACAGTGCTCCATGTGCTTGTGTGTGTGTGTGTGTGTGTGTGTGTGTGTGTGTGTGTGTGTGTGTGTGTGTGTGTGTGTGTGTCTTATGATTACAACAGTATTCACTATGTGTGTGTGTCTCATGACTAACAACAGTATTACTCCATGTGCCTGTGTGTCTTTCATGATTACAACAGTAAACAGTAAACACACTATGTGTGTGTTTGTGTGTCTCTCATGCAGTGCCGATTCTAGAGATTTTTTAACAAGGGTGGCCCTAGTGGGGCCCTGATTAATTCAAGGGTGGCATCTAGATAAACAGAAACAGGCTCAAGTTGTTAAATTAGCACATAAATACATGCATACATAAAACCATCCACCAAACAGCATGCTCATAGATTGAAGGACATATTTGGATAAAATGTGATTTGGGTTATGCTGTGCTAAAACAGATATCCTCATCAGGACATTAAAATATATTCTATTCTATTCTATCAAATGAAGATTTAGAAAAATAGTCCTGCCATCTGTTTTTGTAGATTTCAAAATAATTTTACCTGTTTTTTTTTTTGCCTGAGCTGGCAAAGAGCTAAACAAAATCGTCCAACATCAGATACAAATCAGCTTACACTTCTCAACTAAATACTTGAAATATATTTTTATGAAATATGAATTAAATAAACACCTATTAAAGACTAACTAACATGAATCTAATGTAAACTATTGCTTACTGTCTGGCTTACTGCTTAAGCCAGCTATCTACCAATGAGGTAGAGTCTATGGAAGCATAATATTGCATTCATAATGCTACAGACCCTAATGTCTCATTCTTCCCCTTCCCCTAGCTAGCCTACCCCTTGTCCCTCGAAACAGAGTGGCATGAAATAGAAGTGGGAATATTTCCTTGGATATGGGACGCCAGCATAGGTGACAGCCGGGACGATTGAAACTCTATTGAATTACACGTAATTTACAAACAGATCGTACCACACTGAAAGCTAACATATTGTCACTAGTAATAACCTATTCTGTCCTCTGTCAAATACAGTTGCATTTTCAGTTCTTAACAAACTCGTTCAGGAATTAGGCTATTTGAGCAAAAGTGGAACGTGTGAAATGTGTCATTTGCCAGTGGTTTTTAACTGGTCTGGTTTTGGAGCCCACAATTTCACATGTTCATACGTTCACACGTTCACAGCGACCAATATATATTTTTGTAGCGTTCAAGCCAATGCATATGGTGAACTAGCCTACATGATGGTGAGACACGCAAAGTGCCTAGCCTACTTGTTTGGAAAATGCAGATGTTTGCCATGACATTAGTGAAGTCTTCAACTGTTGATGTTACCTTTCTAAGTACTACTCGACAGGTTTGTCTTTGACAGGGGTGCCTTGTTTCCATGAGGCATTTTAGTTTGGATGGTTTTATGTTCTCACACACTGGGGTTTCTGCCTTATTTTGTCCTCAATTTAAGTTCATCCATATTCTAGCTATACTTCAAATATTCAGGGTTGCAGCCAACTTGCGATTAACATGATATATTAAAATTATAGTCACTACTTAACTAGGATTTTAGGGTGGCACCTGGGGTGGCCAATCAAATCTCAAGGGTGACCTGTGCCACCCGTAGCCGCCCCTCTGGCTACGCCCCTGATCTAATGATCCTAACAGTATTCACTTTGTGTACGTATGTGTGTGTGTGTGTGTGTGTGTGTGTGTGTGTGTGTGTGTGTGTGTGTGTGTGTGTGTGTGTGTGTGTGTGTGTGTATGTGTTAGAATTACAACAGTGTTCCAACTCTGTTTTCTGTTTGCCTAGTATCTAAAATAGGCCTATATACTATACGTGATTTGTGATTTGTGTCTATGATTCCTATTATTGGGTCACTGATATTGATCAAATGCTTTGGGGGAGTATGCTGGCCTGTTCAGTACAAAATAATGTCTAAGGAAAAACACTCAGAATGAGAATTAGGAGTAGTGGTAGCATGTACATATCAAGTATTCAAGGATTTTATGTGCAAACGGCATTAGTTGCTCAACTCCATGGGGGTCCAAAGGGAACACAAACTTTTTTATTAACATAAAAAAATAGGTAACAAAGGTACGTTTGTTAAGTTGCAGTGACATACTGTACAGACAGCAACTTAAAGAAAATGCCATTCTCTCTCTCTCTCTCTCTCTCATGAGCATAAGCCAGTCAGAAAAAGGGCGTAGAACCATAAAACAGCCTTAAACAGCGGCGGTTAGCGCAGATGCATACTCTAATCTGTATTGGCCCACTGGAGCACTATTTTTCATGAGTTCTGCTTATTAAGTGGGCACACTATAACAACTAATTGGCACATTACGCAACTGTTGGCTCCACGTTATCCAGCCGGCTTTTCCAACTCCAAGAAAATAGGCTATGCAACAATAAAGAAATAAACAAGGAACAGAGGGGGGAACAAAACAGACGCTTTGGCTTGAAAAATCATGAGGCGTTCACTGGCATCACCAAGTGCTGCTAGGGTGACCCTTTCATTTTTTTACATAATAGTTTAGCATTACTTGAATTGTCATAATGCCACCACCACTTTTTGCCCACTCATAAGAAGCATCACACAAGTGGCATCTTTTGGAAAAGATGAGCCTGTGAAAGTTAAATCAAATGTGTCTACACTATATACAACTGCACTTTAAAAGTCTAAACAATACACAACTACTGTACAAGTCACTACAGCTTTACAAGTCACAAGACCAAGTAACCAATAGGCGAGTTTGATGGCGCAGCATCGAGCAGCGCTGCGCAGAACTGCACAGCACAAGATGCATGTGGTAAGACCACGATGATCCAGATGGGCATGTTTACTACTCTGCAGTCGATATCACATGGCCTTAACTTATCACGGGAGCAAGGCGGCTGCTGCGCAGCAGCGCAGTTTCTTTCCAGGTACTGCGGAGACCAGACCGGCCTAGACCCTGCCTTCATGACGTCGGGACTTTGCCCTAATTGGCTTTTACATCCCTGACGTATGTGCTGCCGTTTAGATGCCTCTTCATATCCACAAGGGCCTGTTTTGTCACTTGGTCACGTCTAGACTACGGGAAGTAGAGAGTGTCCAACTTCATAGCAGCGTTTGTATCCCCGCCCCTGCTGTCACCGGCAGATCTCGCTGCTGCAAGAGGTCAGTTGGAGTTGAACTTGAGCGTTCCTAATGTCTACACACACAGCACTACACTTTACAAGTCACATGACCAAATACAAGGTCCCCCAGCTGAATTTTATTTTTTTTTATCTAAAGGTTGCCAAATTAGCCCGATCAGGAGTAGGTGGAACCTGGACACAAAAGAGAATAGCACAGCAGATCATCCAAACCTACAGCTGTTCCAATGTCCTGCATGTATTGTCTGCTAGGCTATGAGACAGTGTGCCATGTTGGGTCTTGAAATGTCCATAGGAATCCATAGAAATGGAACATCCATGTTGTTTCATCCAATATCAGTTATACAGTATAAGTGTAGATGTATAGTCCATCTTATACACACTAATTATACCAACATAAAATTACAAAAAATATTTTTTTTGTGTGTAAATACTCCACAAGTGTAGTCCTTCCATTTGTATTTGGCATAGGCCTACAAACTAAATACACAGATAGAACTTCAGAGTGTAACATTTCATTTGAAACCATGATTATGCTGCTGCTTCTACACCAAGGGGTTATTATAGGCCCTACAGTAAACTTTGTATTGTCAATATGTAGTTTGGGTAACCAAAGGCCCTATGAGCATTTTGCAAAACGTATGGACATAGGCTACTTTTACAAATAATTGTGTAAACTAACTATACTCATCTTTTCTTATACTGATCTACTGTTGCACACAGCTTCACAAGGCCTGTTTTTGGAGCTCAGTTGTTTCTCAGGTGATTTAGAGGTTAGGTCAGTTCATAGAAGTTTGTAACCCAGCTAGAAAGGGAAGGAAAAACACGATTTCTCTGTGCCTGTAACTTCACATGATTTGTTGATGTTTTGTTAACAAACTACATGTTCTCAGATTTCTAGAGGTGAAATATTTCATGGTAGGCCAAAAAAGGTGGGAACAGTCATAGATTAGACAGTTAAGATATACCGCATTGTCCGTTGACTACGTGAATGCAGCCGCCATATTGCTGTGGGACAACACTTGCCGGGCAATCAGACACAGGGGTAGAACGTTCTTTGTAGACAGACTTACTGTTTAGGCTTAGGCTACTCCTGAAATGTGTATAATTATCATTTTGAGGCAGCTGTTGGGATAGATTTTCAAAAGGTAGACTTGGCCTAACAGTGGTATTTCCCATTGACAAAATGCAGACTCATACTATCCTATGCTACTGTGAAAAGGACCGTATTCAAAAGTGCTAGGCGATTACTTCGCTTATTTCCGGGACACGCATGACTTTACACAGGCACAGGTAGCCTGGCGCAGGTCCAAAGTGCAACAATTTGATTCGTCGACACCAGTCACGTGTCTCTCTCCACCGGCATGGGAAATTGTTTTCAAAGCAGACAGGTAGACTACGGCCAAAATTAACCACCCGGCTTGCGGTGACCGTCTGACTGTGTGTGTCATACCTCCGTGACTGAACCGAAGACGGAGAGTAGTGCGTTGTGAACCAGAGCTAACTGGGATCATCTAAGGTGACCCGAACCTTTTGAGGTGAGATTGTGTTTTTTTGAGTTGTGTTTCACTTGAGTGTATGCATGTTTTAGATGTCGTTGTCGACCAGGTTCATTTGTAGGTTTTGATCGACAGACTTCTGCCAATATTTAAATCAGAAAACATTATTTCTAAAAAAAGAAACACACACACCATTAGGCTATGGGTAAACAGCGTTATCGTTGTGGTCAAATCTCATTGTGTTGCCTGTGTGAATTTTGTCGATGTCAGGAGAACAGACTACAGGAAGTTTTGAGTGTGGTTTTGACGTACAGACAATAAGCCGTTGCACCTGTCCAACCTGATGGGCCACATACCGTGCGCATTCCACCCGTCCTCGAAAGCCTGTAAGCTCGGAACGTGTCACGGTAGAAAGAGTTTATAGGCCAATCTCTAATGGGTGGGCGGCTATTTATTCCATACCATTTATCGAACACTAACACTCATATAGGCCTATGATGGGTAGTGTGGTGAAAATATAACCTGCTAATTTAACGTTAGTCAGAAAAAAAAATAACCTGATGCAATGCAAATTCTCAGACTGGCCGGTCCTCTGCGCTGCGCTATGCGCCATGGTCAATAATTAACTAAAAGGAAATTCCCCGAAGTATTTACATGAAAATCAAAGCAATGTTTAACGACCTGCTTATCTTTTAAATTTCCTTTCAGTAGGCTATGCTAATGGAGTTTGCCACATGGCAAAACTAGGCTAGAGTAGGCCTACCTTCTATTAGCCTACGTGTTTACATCAGTTGTGAGTGCATATAATGAGATATACAGGGCAGTTCAAAGGTGGAAGTTAAATTGTGTGAGGGAGAGGGAGAGATATAATGGGTGCCTCTCATCCTTTCCTTCCTCGGTCCTCATCCTCATCCTCACTCTCACTGATCTAGATAAAGAATGATGGGGCGGCAACAATGGGATAGTCTATCCAGTGTTGGTTATAGATCAGTGGGAACAAGCCTGGAGGACCGAGCATGGCGAATCGAGGAGAGATGTTGAGAGGCACCCAGTGTGTATGTGTGTCTATACCCACATGATTACTCTAAAGTTGATGTGGACCGGGTGCTGCTGGCAGATAGTTTTCTTCTCACACCCTGCCTGTTCTTAGTGTCTCTAAACAAGTGCTGAGCAGCGAGAATGTAGCCTTTGTTTGAGTTGATGTTTAAGGTTCTCTCTCTCTCTCTCTCTCTCTCTCTCTGTGTGTACTGTATGTGGCCTTGTCTTAGGTCTATTTGGCCAATGGAATGATTAACTTCTAGGGCTGTCTGTGACCCCCATTTCTCCCCCCCCCCCCTTTCACTCTCTCTCTCACACACACACATGCACACTGTCTCTCCATCTTTTTCTCTGACTCACCTGACTCATCTTTTTCTATCTTTTTGCCCTCATTCACTCACCTGCTTATGTGGTCAGTAACTCACTATGAGAGAGAGAGAGAGAGAGACAGAGAGAAACCTTTTTCTTGAATACGAGAACAGTTTACTCACAGTAGGTTTTTGCATGTCGAGAGAGAGAGCCACAGCGTCCACACACATCCTGGGTCTGTGCAGTTCTACCCCAAACTCTGTGCCGCCTGTCTGATCCTGGGTCTGTGCAGTTCTGAGTTCTACCCCAAACTCTGTGCCGCCTGTCTGATCCTGGGTCTGTGCAGTTCTGAGTTCTACCCCAAACTCTGTGCCGCCTGTTGGAATGCTGAGTCTGAGCTGTACCCAAACGTGGCAGTTGATACACACCAGCAACCCCCCCCAACTGTCATTTCCTTTGAATCCACATACACAGCCACCCAGCCCCCCACTCCCGGTGCCCCAAACACACACACACACACACACACACACACACACACAGACACACACACACACACACACAGAGGCAGACTGCAGATTTGCACTTCCTGTCAGAGCGATTGGGCAACCTAGTTTGACGGGTTAACCATTTGATCTGAAAAAGAGACCGGGAGTAACATCCTTGTCTCTTTGTGTATGTGTCTGAGTACATATATGTGCATGGGCCAAGTTTGTGTGTATGGGTGTATACACGCACTGAGGTGTGTGTGTGTGTGTGTGTGTGTGTGTGTGTGTGTTGGAGAGCATGTCTCTATATTTGTGTGTGTGTGTGTGTGTGTATGTGAGCTGGAGAGCATGTCTGTATATTTGTATGCATGTGTGTGTGAGAATGTTAATCAAGATGCTGCTGACTACACGGGTAACAGGAATGTCCTCAGTTGAGAGACTGATTAACCAGTGTAGTGTTGACCAATGTAATCAGGCCCCCCTCTCCCCCTCTCTGTGTCCCTCCGCAGAGAGATGCACGGTAACCCTGGACATCGGAGGCCTGGCCACACACTATGCTAACTGCGTAAGTAGTCCCTTCTTCTCTATGCGTTGATGCATTCATACATATCGTAAAAGGACCACGTTCAGCACCTTTCGTTCAAAGGCGAAATTATTTCTTTGATACTTCAAAATAACATTTGTTTGATGAACCTGTAGATTTTGTCAGTAGCGAGGAGTGTGTAGATAGAATCTGGTTTGACTCTTTTTCTAAAATACCCACATTCTCAGTGTTTGGTACTGGGCTGGTGCGCACCCTATTTCCACTTAGTCCCTTGGCTCATCAAAGTGCAAATGCAATGAGGGACACTGAAGTTAGCTGAAAACCACATTCAGCCTCAGTTTTATTCTCCCGTTCCCTACCTCACTAGGTAATCAGCTCGTTAGCTCAGATCAGTGGAGAACTGCTACAGAAAATGTTGGGATGGAAACAAATGAACTTGTCGCAAAATAAAACATTTCACTGGAGCTCCAAGTATTTCTTGTAGAGGCAGCCTTACAACACTGTTTACAGCACTTTGAGTCACTGTACAATGAAGTGTGTGTGTGTGCCTGCCTGTGCGTGTGTGTGCGTGTGTGCGTGTGTGTGTGCGCGTGTCTGCGTGTCTGCGTGTCTGCGTCTGCAGGGTGCGGTGGGGAGGGTGGCTGGCGCCAGTGGCCCTGCTGATCCTGACGGCGCTGACCCTGCTGACCTGCGTCCTGCGCAAGCGCCGCGCCAAGGGCACCTACCAGCCGAGCCACGAGGAGAAGAAACAGACGCGTCACCAGAGCAACCAGCACCAGCACCAGCACCAGAACCAGCACCACGGGGCCGAGAGACCCGGCCTGGCACTGCCCCTGCCCAAGGAGGAGCGCCTCATCTGACCAATCAGAGCCAGAGAGGCGCACGATGAGAAACCAGACTGACCAATCGATGAGCGGAGGTGGAGGATGAGTAGAGGGTGGGAGGGGGGGGGGGCTGACCAATCGGTGAGCGGAGGTGGAGGATGACTGGGGCGGGGGCTGACCAATCGATGAGCGGAGGTAGAGGATGAGTGGGGGGACTGACCAATCGATGAGCGGAGGTGGAGGATGAGTTGGGGGACTGACCAATCGGTGAGCGGAGGTGAAGGATGAGCTGGGTGACTCGGACTCCGTTGGTTGATGACTGATGAGTTATGAAGCTGAGGCGGTCATGGACCAATGAGGCGGAGAAGCGGTGAAGCAGGAAACGGGAGGCCTTGATTGACCAATAGCAGTGCAGAAACCAGGCGACAGATTGGACCTCTTTCAAACCTATGCCCTCCTTCAGCTGTTGCTGAACAAGTTGGCTCATACCCACACACACCAATGATTTTTGTTTATGGCGATGGAGAAATGAAGGGTGTTGTAGATAAAGAGAGAGAAAAAGATGGAGAGATGAAGAGAGTGGTAGATAAAGAGAGAGAGGGATGGAGAGATGAAGAGTGTGGTAGATAATGGGAATAGGAAAGGGGGAACAAGGCCATGCCACAAGTCACCCACAACAAATTATTTTACTGACCGAACTTTAATGTAGGGGGGGGGGGTTACAGAGTTATGCCTCTCGCGTATGTGTGAAGTCTAAATGTGTTTGAGTCACAGAGTGTGCCTCTAATGTGTCTGTATGTGTGAAGTCTAAATGTGTTTGAGTCACAGAGTGTGCCTTTAATGTGTATGTATGTGTCAAGTCTAAATGTATTTGAGTCACAGAGTGTGCCTTTATGTGTCAAGTCTAAATGTGTTTGAGTCACAGAGTGTGCCTCTAATGTGTATGTATGTGTCAAGTCTAAATGTGTTTGAGTCACAGAGTGTGCCTTTAATGTGTATGTATGTGTCAAGTCTAAATGTATTTGAGTCACAGAGTGTGCCTTTAATGTGTCTGTATGTGTCAAGTCTACATGTGTTTGAGTCACAGAGTGTGCCTTTAATGTGTCTGCATGTGTCAAGTCTAAATGTGTTTGAGTCACAGAGTGTGCCTTTAATGTGTCTGTATGTGTCAAGTCTAAATGTGTTTGAGTTACAGAGTGTTTTTCTAGTGTACTTTATGTGTACTTTAAGTCTGTGTCTAATGTTTTGTCTAAGTTTAAATGTATTTATCTAATTTATGGGTGCGCAAAAGAAGCCCAGCCACTGAATGTGTCACATTGTCTGTCTGTCACTTAGCTTTAATGCCGTATATGTACACTGAAATGGGGATGTGTAATGCAACATAACAGTGCAAGTTTGACTTGGGATGGTATATAGCAGGAAGGGAAGAGTGTTTTCATCAGGAATTGAGACAGATCTTTGTTTGCAGTTGTCTGTGCGATTGTGCGTGTGTAAAAGAAAATGTGTGCTTAAAAGGAGGGTTTATTTACCACACACACACACACACACTTACAACTGCAAACAAAGAAATGTCTCCTTGTTTCCAAAATGTACATTGAAACAAATGTGATGCACTTACTTTCATGCACATACGCATACAAGTTTAATTTGTATTGTAAGTGAAATCTCCCCATATGTGTCTGTGAGAAGTTAGAGCATGTCATCATGAATAACATTTGCTTGGGAAATTGAACAGTGTTTGTATTTCTTTCGTTTTTTACTTAGAACTCTTGACACACATGCAAGCTCATCTAATCTCTATCTCTGATCTCTGTCAAACAATGCTGTCGTAAGGTGCACCTCCTGCAAGACAGGATAATACGCGCGCACACACACACACACACACATCAAGTTAATACGCGCACACACACACTCACACACACACACACATCAAGTTAATACGCGCACACACACACTCACACACACATCAAGTTAATACGCGCACACACACACTCTCACACACACACACACACACACACACATCAAGTTAATACGCACACACACACACACACACTCACTCACACACATCTAATCTCTATCTCTGATCTCTGTCAAACAATGCTGTCATAAGGTGCACCTCCTGCAAGACAGGCTGGCCAGGCGTGGTTATAGTTGCCACGTCACTTCTCTTGTCAAACCATCCTGGGTGCCTCTCAACTTCTCTCCTCAATCCTCGCTCTTCCAGGCTCGTTCCCACTGATCTATAACTAACACTGGATAGACTATCCAATTGTTGCTGCCCAATCATTCTGTATGTTGATCAGTGGAAAGAAGGAGGAAAGAAGGGAGGATGTATAAAACACGAATGAGAGGCACCCGCTGTCTTTCAGGGTTAATAGACCTCTGAAGTTCGCCTACAAAAAGGATCCAAAGCTGCCATCTTTGCCCATATAAGGAGATCCGGGAGTTAATTGAAGCTAACTGCCTATGGCAAGTTGCATGGTAAGTTAGCTCTGGGGTAGCAAAGATCAAAGTGTGCCGTCTTCACCTACCGAAGATCACAGTATCCACTAGACGGCAGTGGACAAAACTATGTAGTGAAAAACGTCTGCATTTCCAATGTCATCATCCCCGCTAGAGTTTAACAGGTGCGATAATTGAAAATCCCCATGTTATTTTCCCATGGAAAAAATCTTAAGATACCGGATCTCCTTATTTGGGCAAAGATGGTGGCTTTTTTGTAGGCGAACTTCAGAGGTCTATAGTGGTGGTGTTGCATCCTGGTTGCTCAGACCTGACATGTAAGGGACGGCACAGTGTGCTGTCAGGAGGAGCGCTGTGTTGGCCTTCAAAAAAGGTTAAAACGTGTCATTTGGGACAGACTGGTGAAGAGGTGGCTATATTACGAGAAGCTACGATTAATCTGACTCCGTAAAATGATGAATTTGACCTCTAATTATTACCAAGTAGTTGATCAACTATCTCAGATTATGAATTTGACCTCTAATTATTACCAAGTAGTTGATCAACTATCTCAGACGCAGGCGCATGGCATATAAATAGTGGGAGATTTTACAATGTATTAACGGCCCCAGCCGTGGCGCGACTGGCTGGGGCACCTGCACCGCA
>NC_084994.1:21227241-21277241 GCF_963854185.1 Sardina pilchardus | reverse complement strand
CGCAATTACAGTAGCCTACCTTGTGGCACTCACATATTGTACTCGGGAGCCATACAGCAAAAACGCTCTTATGATGAGGGAACAACGAATCCTCCACAGAAATGCATCTCAGTTCTAAACAATTCTACAATTTCACAACAACAGATTCTCTTGTTTAGGTTACTTGGATTATAGTATGGATGCAAAATGCTTTTCCTTCCTTATAGGACCTACTCTCTACAGGCTACCCCAAACATCTACATTTTTCAAATTACATTGTTTTTATCAAGTGTACATAGCACAACTGGATGAGCATGCCCTCTGTTTAGCCTGGTCTCACATTGTCTCTCCTCTGCCTCAGATCCCCAAAGAGGGAACTTTCGAGTATGACGAGTCCATGAACCAGTACGTCTACCTGCAAGCCCAGTTCCCAGGTCACCTGCTGGAGAAAGTGGTGTTGGTCTCCTTCCAGTCTGGATACATCTTTGTGCAGACAGACAAGACCATTTACACACCTTCAAGCACAGGTGAGCATGAGCCTATATTCACATTAATTTATGATACAGTATTACATGTAGACCTTCAAGCACAGGTGTGGGAAGATGCCAATAATGTTGTTGTTGCTATTTTTATATTCATTCTCTAGGCCTGTGTTTACTTATTGTGTTATATTTGTTTATATTGTTTGTTTTTCTAGTTCTGTACAGAGTGTTTTCACTTAATCCTGCCCTGCACTCAGAAGACAGTGCCATTTCTGTAGAGATCATGGTATGTTCACAACCAGCTGTGTGTGTGTGTGTGTGCGTGTGTGTGTGTGTGTGTGTGTGTGTTTGCACGTGCCTGTGTGTTTATATGTAATATACTGTTAATAAAATTAAAACAGCATGTACAGAAAGGAATTAAAACTTATCGTTTAACCTCCACAGACTCCAGATGGAATAACAATCAGCAAAGAGGTCATTTATACAAAAGGAGGAATCAGGTGGGGAGACCACAGGCTGCCTGAATTTGTCAGGTAAGTCATCTACATAAAACGTGGATTGCCATTGATGTCCAATGTATGCTTTTTATTTTTCTTACCAAATTACCAACATATCAGGTTTGTATAATAGTTTATATTAGTCAGCCTTATTAAGTAGTTTGTTTATCTGATCATCTGATCATAATTTTTTTATTATTATATTTGTATTACTGAGTTTGTCAATAGGAAAACTGTGTCAAGACAGAAAAGCATATAAATACAAATAAATCCTTAGTAAAGGACAAATTAATAAAAAAAATCCAATTCTTCTCACCGGAAAGCTTTGGAACATGGAAGGTGGTAACAAGATTTTTTGCCACACCTCAGATAAACTTCACTGCCGAGTTTGAGGTCAAAGAACATGGTAAGGAGCCATGTAATGGACAAATGATGCATACCATCCGCAGTCAACCAGAACAGAAAAATATAACCATGTTTCTTTCTTTTTCCCTTTTACCTGTCTTATATAGTTATACCCAGCTTTGAAGTGTCGTTGACCCCAGGAAAAGCCTTCTTCTATGTTGACGATGAAGAAATGACAGTTGACATTGTTGCCAGGTTGGTTGCATGCAGAATGAGGGGCCTCTTTTTCCACTTCTGTTCTTGTTTCAGGCATTGGCGACTTTAAAATAACCAACTTGTTTTTGTGTGTAAGGTATTTGTATGGGAAGGATGTGACTGGGGTTGGATTTGTGGCATTTGGAGTCAGTACTGAAGAGATTGAGAAAATAAGTTTGGCAGCGTCACTGCAGAGGGTAGAGGTGAGGACACAGACACAGACACAGACACACACACACACACACACACACACACACACACACACACACACACACACACACACACACCATTGCAGACCCACAGTGTGATGTTGTATATGATGCACTTACAGATAAGAGAAGGGAAAGGCACAGCAGTGCTGAAGAGAGATCACATCACACAAACTTTCCCCAACATCAACGAGCTGGTCGGATCCACCCTCTATGTGTCTGTTAGTGTCCTAACAGAGACAGGTAAACATCTATCAATGTTTCTATAGATCTATCTTTCTATCTATCTATCTATCTATCTATCTGTCTGACTGAGTGACTGTATGGTGTTTTTCTCAGGCAGTGAGATGGTGGCCTCCAAGAGAGGTATACCGATAGTCACATCCCCATACACCATTCACTTTAAGAGGACACCCAAATACTTCAAGCCAGGGATGCCCTTCGACGTTTCAGTACGCTATATGTTACCATTTCATCTGTGTGGTCCCCTCTGTTGAAATGCTCTGAAATTTAGCGAAATAATAATAAGAAAATACTATAAATTCCTAAAGAAAGCCTGATTCAGAATCAGATGTATTATGTATACGTGTTAACAGATAGAAATCATTTGGCTTTGTATTCTGGTGATTGCCAACCAATGTGATCTATATGTATCTATAATAATTTGTAATTTGTCTGCTTCATGTGTCCAAATCTGCTTGGCCCCCTACAGGTCTTGGTGACCAATCCAGACAACTCACCTGCAGACAAGGTGGATGTGGAGGTGACGGCAGCTGGCCAATCAGTGAAGAGTTCCACTCGCTCCAACGGCATGGCCAAAGCCACCATCACCACGCTGGGTGGGGCTTCCGAACTGCCAATCATTGTAAGTCTTCGGTGACAGTAGGACCTGCATAGTTATAGTATTTTGTTGTATGTAATTTAATTGTTGTACAGAATTCATAGTTTTCCTGCATCACTTTTGAGTCACATTTTCCATTCAATGGACTAAAATGTTAAAAATGTGTAGTTCCTGTTTTAAAAATACATACATGTAGATAATTACATCATCAGTATTTTATTACAGACTCTATCCTTTTGGTAACACTGGGCTCAATACTCAATATTAGCAAAGGACGTAGACATGTTATCAGGGAACACAAAACAAATACTGTATGTGCTAGCAGCAGTCAGTTCAGTTTAGTTCTAAAGACTGGTAGAAGGTGCCATTTACTCACTTCACAGCCCTGTACCCATTGTACATCAAAGCACAAGCACACATTTAAGGTGATCATGTGTTTGTTTTTGTTTATACTGTATGTACTTTATAGGTGACGACGAAAGCCCCAGGTCTCACTGATGCTCAACAGGCCAGAGCGGACATGACAGCGGTTCCGTATGTGTCCAAGGGAGGTTCCAAGAATTACCTGCACATTGGTGTGGATGCAGCAGAGCTGACCATCGGAGATCAACTCAAGATCAACCTGAACCTGGGAGGAAGTCCTGGAGCCCAGAATAATGACTTCACGTACCTAGTAGGTGACAGTGTTTTCATTTTCACATGTAAATTCACACATACACACACACACAAACAAACTCAGACACAGAAACACAAGATGTATTCTAACATATCTCTCTAACTAATCCTCTGTGTATGTGTGTGTCTGTGTGTGTGAGTTTGTGTGTGTGTGTGTGTGTGTGTGTGTGTGTGTGTGTGTGCGTGTGTGTGCGTGTGTTAAATTCTATCGTCAACAGATTCTAAACAAAGGACAACTTGTGAAAGCTGAGAGGTTCAAGAGACAGGGCCAGTCTGTAGTGACTTTGTCCTTCGCAGTGACCAAGGACATGGTCCCCTCCTTCCGTATCGTGGCCTACTACCACGTGGGCTCATCTGAGGTGGTGTCTGACTCAGTCTGGGTGGACGTGAAGGACACCTGCATGGGAACGGTAAATATTTTTCCATTATTTTTTATATTTGTCCTCATTTGCATTCATTAATTTATCACAACGTTGTATCCAAAGTGACTTACCTGTACAGTAGTGGTTATATAAATTCTTTATAGTATGTGTGTTTCATTGTATACTGAACCCCTGATGATTGTGTTTTAAGTGCTGTATTTCCTCTAGAAGCTGAGCAACACTTCTCACATCTCCTCTCCCCCTGTACTCTTTCAGCTGAAAGTGGAGCCATCTCACCCTGCTGAAGTCTACTCTCCTCGTCGGCGCTTCAGCCTGACCATCACCGGAGACCCAGGGGCCAGAGTGGGTCTGGTGGCTGTGGATAAGGGAGTCTACGTTCTCAACAACAAGCACAGACTTAGTCAAAGCCAGGTCTCAATATTTTTGTCATTCTGTCCTCATAGGGCATTGTTCATCAGTATTTCTAAAACGGATAGTTCCGCGTTCGATGCCATTGTTTATTCCAGTATAACCTCCTACCTTGACCACATTTTATTCATAGTAATGCGCTACCACAACAAGCACAAAAAATACAGTGGCCGCGTCTTGTTGTTGCATGGCAACCATTCATATGGAGGGAATACATTTCTTGGCGGAAGAATGATTATCTATTAATATTTTTTTTTTGTGCTGTGCCTTTGTTTCATGAAATCTTGCTAGATCGACATAGTAACCGTCTTAGAAAAGCAATAAGCCACATGGTTTATACTGTATACTAGAACAGCTAAATCCACTTTGCCACGGCCTCTGGGTCGGCCTTCCATGTTCAGGATAGGACAAGGAACTTTACTGATGTCTTTCTCTTGATCTCACCACTCCAGCTTTGTTTATTTCAGATCGACCATATTTCAGCCAATGTATCCCAGAAAACAGTCATGACATGACAATGAGCAGTTATGTGCACTGCAATAACCACACCTCTAGTCTTTGGTCTG
Source organism: Sardina pilchardus (assembly GCF_963854185.1). NCBI lineage: Eukaryota > Metazoa > Chordata > Actinopteri > Clupeiformes > Clupeidae > Sardina > Sardina pilchardus. Next base: position 21,272,601 of record NC_084994.1, on the reverse strand, counting down.
AGCACTGATATACTAGATGTAGTTTTAACTTTATTATTATTATTTTATTATTAGTAATAATGTTTTTATTCATCTTTGTGTGATAATCTTAAATCTGTGATGTTGTTTACAAGAATGACTCAGGCTTCACAGCATGCTCTCAGTAATTCTGTTGTATAGAATTTTCTCTTGTTTGTTTTTCTGTCTTTTATTTTGTTGGTTTGTTTGTCTGTGTCTCAACACAGATCTGGGATGTCGTTGAGAAGTATGACACAGGATGCACAGCAGGCAGTGGTAAGGACAGCATGGGGGTGTTCTTTGATGCCGGCCTCGTCTTCCATTCGAGCACCGCTGGAGGCACTGAATCGCGCCAAGGTACCTGCCGCCAACTCAAACAACACACACACACACACAAACACACACACACACACACACACACATACATATACAAACAACACCAACACTAATTAAAGTTGACTATGGAGAGGAATATAAAATCATCTTTTAGAAATTGATCTTAAAGGAATATTTAGGTATTTTACACTTTAAGCCCATTTTCTGTATTGCCTAGCATGAAAACGAGTGTTTGACACCGAAATCTCGACGATTGTGCCTGTTTGTGGAATTTGTCAGCTTTAGAATGGAGCTCTGTATGGCTTTAACATTGCTCGCTTTGTGCATGGACTATTCTGTCCTTAAAACACCCCTAAATGTTAAAAATGTGCAGCTCACTGAGTGCTCACTGAGTGGTTACTGGTCTTCAACGATCTTCTATAGCAAGTTTCGCAGTGAAATTCAAATTATGTTGTGTTGTATTAGGCACACACGGTTGTGAGGTATCTGAAAAAGTACTTCCAGGATTTCGAAAACCATGATATAAGATGACAGAAGCTGTATTTTACTGCAAAACTTGCTATAGAAGATCGTTGAAGACCAGTAACCACTCGGTGAGCTGAACATTTTTAAAAACGAACGTTTAGGGGTGTTTTAAGGACAGAATAGTCCATGCACAAAGCAAGCAATGTTAAAACCATACAGAGCTCCATTCTAAAGCAAATTCCACAAAGAGACTCAGTCGTCGAGATTTCAGTGTCAAACACTTGTTTTCATGCTAGGCAATACATTATATAATACAATAATACAATATTTACGATACATTATTAATTCAAGACAATTTATGTCCTTAGCCTAAAGGTTGGATATTTCCACATTTTTAAAGTCAACTTTAGCATGTGTTCAAATACTTATGGAGGGCACTGTATATATGTATTTTATACATAAACTGTGTGATTTTCTCTCTTCTCCCTAGTACCTACATGCCCAAAGGCAGCCCAAAGGACACGCAGGACCATCACCATTCAGGACCTGCCTATCTCTCTGCTCAGCACTGCTATTGGTTTGCTATCGGTCAAATCGTTCATTAATAAACTTCAGCTGTAGATGCAGGGAGAAATCACTCTCAAACCTCACTAGCTACGTTTACATGCAACCATCGGAATGACCAATCGGATCGGTGGAAGTTTACATGGGAAGGAGTATTTTGGATGCGCGCGTTTACATGTCAGCTTCACGCGCATATAGCCTGCTTGCAGTTTTGCTCCCCGAGATGGACGTGAGAGCTTATAGCCTATGACGTTTGAGGCGTGAGATATTCCCTACTTCCAATCCTCTGCCTCTGCTTTCTGCTGTTCAAAAGCAACATCATAGGCCTAGAGTTTCGTTTCTTTTCCTTATAATTAGAATGACTAAAACGACGAAAATATAAACTAAAATTGTGTCCTCCTAACACACTCACTGGCCGCTTTCACACTGCACAGCAAGTCGTTCAGCAAATGCTAACTTCATGCACGGTCATACAGAAGTATTCCAAAGCCAAAAATATAGCTGATTATCCTGTAATCTGACGGGGTAGCAAACCATCAAAACGTCTGACTGTTCGCTAGTTGTTTTGCACCTCAGATGTTGTATAACAAGTGCCAGCAACACAAATTCAAACTTGTACGGAAATGCATTCAATCAGGTCCTTGCCGTCTACCTAGCTTCCACACTGTTCTTTCAGACATCGCAAAATATCTGTCTCCACTGTAGTCTCCGAAACATAGCCTACCTGTTAATATTTGGCTTTCAGAAAATGAGACTTCATCACTGCATTTCAGTCGTTGCTTTTACCAAAGCCTACGCAGCTGCCAGTTAGCGTAGCCTATCCAACTGCCTGCAGCCTAGGCTACTTCCTAAACTTCAAAGATGCTGTCAGATTTTGTGGTTGTTTTGAAAGTGTCACGAAACTAAATAGCCTATTCTTCCGATGCCATGTTATCCGTCACCGTTCAATCCATAGACCTAAAAGAAACTCAACCTCACGCCCAGTGCTTATGTTTACACCTAACTAAAGATCTTTCATTACTAGCTTTAACCCTCTCTGCCTACACCGTGGTGGCTTTATTGGTGGATAAGAGAAATATTGTGCCTCCTTTTCTGAACATGCGCAGAAGGGAAGAGTAGCAGAGAACGATCCTTACTACCGGACGTGTCCGTTCCACCTCTTTCAATCCGACCCAAATTTCAATCAGATCGGCGATTTTCATTCCGATTGTCTTGTTTACATGAAGGAATTTCAACCCGATTGGGCCTGAATCGGATTAGAAAGGGTGCATGTAAACGTAGCTACTGTCAAACTAGGTGTAACACTAGTTAAGTGTAACACACTAAGCCTGTAACTCCTTTAGCTATATCTAACACTTACCTGTCCACGTGGCATAAACAAAGATAAACCATACCGGTAACACTTTACATTACAGATTGGTAATAAGTGGGTAATGTTATGGTAATATGTATGCAGTTTAATGGTAATAATTGAATTGAATTACCATGAAATTGCATATATATTACCATAAAATTACCCACTTATTACTGATCTGTAATGTAAAGTGTTACCACAATACCCACACTGTTTACCAGCTTATTTTCCTCACCTCTCATTAGCACCTTCATTCACAAAGCCAGCCCAGAGGACACGCAGAGCCATCACCAGTGAGTTCAGATGCCACCGTCACCTTCAATCAACTACAGTGCCCTCCAAAAGTATTGGAACACATAGTTAGATATAAAATCATCTTTAGGATATTCATCTTGAAGTTTGGCATGCTTTATGTCAGTTATTAGCTGTTAGCTAATTAGCTGGTTTGTATTGCATTGAGCTCAATGAGAACGAAACCAGCTAATTAGCTAACAGCTAATAACTGATATAAAGCATGCCAAACTCTTAGTATGGTGAAGGGTGTAGTGTTGATGTTGGTTTATTTTAATTCCAAAGGCCAAGGGGACTTTATCAGGGTGCATAGTGTCCTGGATCCATGAAATGACTGCCCTTTAAAAAGAAAAAGAAAAATCCTCTATGGGAATTTAACATGGGGTTCCAATACTTATGACCCCTGTATTTTAAGGAAAACATTTATTTATTTCCAAATACATTATTCATTCACAAAGAAAATGGATGTCCTTAAAGGTTAAATATTTCCTCATTGTTTCATTTAAGGCATTACGATCAATTTCCAAAAGATGATTTTATATCTAACTTTAAGCATGTGTTCCAATACTTTTGGAGGGCACTGTATATGTTCAAGCAAATACTATATTACTTTCTGAATAAGTTCATATACTGTTCATATAAGTCACACTTTTAAGGGCAAACCTCTGTTTAGTTGTCATATTCTGCCTGGCAAGCTACAAGAACTTGTTCCTAGATTCAAGACCTTGTCTTTTTACAATGCCTTTGGTTGATGTTAATTGTGCCATGTTGTTAATTCCAATTGAGAAGCTTGTTTTTCTACACAGGTGAAGAAGATGATGATGGCGCATACATAGAGTCTGAGTACCTTCTCTCCCGCTCTCAGTTTCATGAGAGCTGGCTCTGGGTTGATCTTGGGGACCTTCCTCAATGCCCGGCAAATAACAGACACTGGTGAGCAAGAGGACTAAGTGAAAAGCCCTATTTTCAGTCAGTTATTAGTTCTCTGTCAGTTGGTTTACTGTCTTTATTTGAATATAATTGAACATTACTCTGCCATTATGATCAGGAGAAAAAAGGAAAATATAACAAAATGTGAGCTTAGAATTATAAGGTTCTATCTCCGTTTAGGGTAGTTCTGAGATATTGAGCATCAAAGTTTTACATAGCTAGCAAAACTGTACTGTAGTACCTTTTTATTTTGCTAATAATTAACTTTTTTTTTTTTTTTTTACAAAAATAACACCACACAGGCATTAATAAGCACCTAATGGATCAGATGATGTCAAAAACTCAATTTCGACCAAAATGGAGATAGAACCTTATAATTCTCAGCTCACGATATGTTGTTATTGTTGTTATTATTAGTATTAATATTAATGATAATTATATTATTAATAATAGCAACAACAACAACAGTATTATTATTATTATTATTATTATTAATAATAATAATAATAATAACAATAACAACAACAAAAATAATAATAATAATAATAATAATAAAATCATACATGGATGGTAACGTTTGTTGTTTTTGCCATTGTCAGCACCACCACTTCCATGACACAGAGGAGCTTCCTGAAGGACTCCATCACCAGCTGGCAGGTCACAGCCATTAGCATTTCAAAAACTCATGGTAGGTCAGCAACCTCACTCCCTCACAAAGGTCCACATACTGTAACTGTATATTTTCATAGGTGTTTGCAAATACGAAGAAGGAAACAAATCTGTTTAGAAAAATACCCGACTATGTGTAGGTATGGTCTTAGAATGCACAGGTTTCCTACTTGGACAACTCCTTCTGTGTGTGGGTGTTAGCCAACCTATCCTCTCATCTTGTTTCCACAGGCATCTGTGTGGCAGACCCCTTTGAAATGATTGTAATGAAGGACTTCTTCATTGACCTGAAGCTTCCCTACTCTGCTGTGCGTAATGAGCAGATCGAAATCAAAGCCATCCTTTACAACTACAATGACTATAAAATCAAGGTAAGATTGCAGTTAAACTTCAATGGGTTTGTTACACACTACAGTTCTATAATTAGGGCTCGAGCACCAAGGTGCGGCCGCAAGGCCCTATTGGTTTTGCTCAGATTATTATTATTATTATAGTGGAATCCTCTTACTGGAAACGTTTTGCACCTTTTAACCAACTTGGCATGCTCTAAAACTCTACTACCTGTGGAATTGATAACCCTACTGAGACTGAAAGACAGACCTCTGGCCTAGGCTGTGGCTCAGGGACTCTATAGCGCCACCCAGAGCATTGTCTGTTATGGTTGACACATGATGAAAATGAACCAAATTTGGTGGGCATGTGTGTTGCTCATGCACATGCCCACCAACAAGTACATGTTGCTTTGTTAGATTCCGAAATGTCACAGGTCTGCACCACAGCTGCTCGGGCCAGCCATCGCCGCTTGCGGCTATATTATTTTACATGCCATTAACCGTATGAAAGTATTGTCTCTATGACTCAAAACATTTCTTCCTACTCCCCCTAACGTTACATATGTTGAACTTTTAACTGTGCTAATATTAATTCCAAAGCAATACACAATGTCTCATGAAGTGAAGTCTGCTAATGGGTTAAACAATCCTGCATTGGGCACAGAAGCTAAATGGGCACGCTATCTTTCTACTTGCTTACTGTAGGTGCGTGTGGAACTGTTGGAGACTGATGAAGTGTGCAGTGTGGCCACCAAGAAGGGCAAGTACCGCACTACTATTGAGATGGACCCCATGACATCAAGAGCAATGCCCTTCGTCATCATCCCTATGGAGCTGGGCAAACACACCATCGAGCTGAAGGCCGCTGTGTTCGACTCACATCTGTCAGATGGTGTCAAGAAGGACCTGCTGGTGGTGGTGAGTGTGTCAAGAAAGAAAAAAGAAAGAAGGAAGTAAATGCCATAGAATGATTAATGTGAATGGATGGATGACACATCTGCTTTCTGTGGAGTTGAAAGACAGGAAGGAAAGAAGGAAGGAAAACAGAAAGAAAGAAAGAAAGAAAAGCATAGGCTGTAGAGAGGTTTATCAGAGGATGGTAGTCAGCCAGCAGGGGTGTTATGTAGTTGTAGTTGTTGTAAGCTGTAGTAGTGTCCACGACACTAGATAAGTGCTCAGGGTGATAGGGAGGGTGGGATGCCGGTGTGTTTGGATGGTAGTTTTATTTTTATATCCAGAGCTCATGACTGTTCATGAAAACTAGCCCATCTCAGGTCAAAATATTGTCACAACAGTATGTTGATACGTATCCTTGCCTATTTTAAGTGGGTTCACTGAAATGGTGATGCGATCCTGCTTTTACTGCATTGCTAGAAGTAGGCCATAGTTGGATGGATGTTACAATTTCCCATTTTTGTCTTCAGTCTGAAGGTGTGCGGACTGAGGTTCCAGTCAAGAAAGTTGTCCTCAACCCAAAAGAGCATGGTGAGATGAAATTAAGCTTTTGACAAGTGCATGACATACAAGGGAGGGATAATAATATTGTTAACTAGATGTACCGCAAAGCGATACACAATATGACCGCCGCTCAGTCTTGCACATTTTCTCCGCAAATATCAATCACGCTTTTGTTTCCATCGCCTACTCCCTATTGCAACTTTTAGGTATGTAAATGAGTGTGTGCATGTGTGCGCTTGCTTTTGTGTATGAGTGCTTCTCTGTCTATGAGCAGTGATGGGCAGTAACGCGTTAGAAGTAACGCGTTACTGTAATCCAATTACTTTTTTCAAGTAACGAGTAAAGTAAGGGATTACAATGGCAAAATCAGTAATTAGATTACCATTACTTTAGGCCGCGTTACTGCGTTACTAAACTGCGATTTTAATTGCTTTGTGAGACTGTCTGGTGACAATCAGTATAATGTCCAACGCATTGCGAGAGATGTAAACAACAGACGAGACAACAGAGTGCGGGAGAGAGCATGACCATGCTGCATTTAATAGCCTACATGAGTTGGGGTTTTCCTAAACTTTTCCCATAGTTCGGGACTTGGACTTCTTTTGCTTATCTTTACTTCACTTTTATTGTTCTTTCTACTTTCATTTCATTCGATGACTTATGCTTTCACTCTGGACTGATGCCGTATGTCGTTGACGTTCGAACTTGTTTTCGGTGGACATAATTAAGTTTGTACCGTCGGAGTCTTTGCAAGACAATGAGCAAAATGTCCGTAAATAATAGAGCCTGTATCATCTGCGTTCTCTGTAGTCGCTTTCAGACATAACCCCTGCGGTAGCCTATGAGGTTTGTCAGACGGAGGTCCGACTCTTCGGTTAATTATAGGCTACAGAATCTATGTATATTTGAGTGAGGGGTGGCGCAGAATGCGGCCGCTGTCACAGGACTTACTGTTTTTATTTTACCAACGACAGCGCACCCGTTCCGAATATTGTTGCAACAATGCAGCATGTATTCTGTTACATCCGCAGCATCGATGAAAGATTGGAGCGTGACATGCAGGTTAACTGCGCAACGTTTAATTGAAACTCAGCAGTGACGCTCTCACATAATCTGAACGAATTCACGTTCTTTATTTACAAATGTGTTGCATGCAGTTCATAGTTCACAGAACTCGTTTATGCACAACACTGCATTTGATTCTATTTTATATGATGGAATATGCAAAAAGAATAAAATTAGGCTGAAAGTTGTATTGCTTTATGGCATATTCAGGTTGTGTAGCCTTGGTGTGTTTTTGAAAAGTAACTAAGTAAAGTAATTGTAAAGTAACTAATTACTTTTGGGAAACAGTAATCAGTAAAGTAACGGGATTACTTTCTTGGACAAGTAATCAGTAATCAGTAACTAATTACTTTTTCCAAGTAACTTGACCAACACTGTCTATGAGTGTGTGTGTGTGTGTGTGTGTGTGTGTCTGCTTGTGTGTGTCTTTTATGTGTTTCTATGTGTATATGTTCACTGTGTTCTCTGCCGTCTAATTGCCCCTATCTTCAGATGAGATGTTATGAACTGCACCAAATGTCATGTGTATGATTAACCTGACACCCCCTGGGAATATGCCAAGTTTTGTGGAATTTCATCCATGGGCTATAAAATAAATGGATTTATTTGTACATTCAGGACTGTATACCCATCAGCCTGTAGATGGTGGTGTTAACCTTCTGGAGTCTATATCCCCCGCTGGGGATTTGAAAAACTGTTCCAAACACACATCACAATCTCTGCTAGTTTTTGTCCTAGAAACATATAAGTAGCACCATTAGAAACCTTTAATGAACTAGTTTCCAAATATATAAGTTTTAAAAGAGAATGGTTGCTCTGGGTGCTGGATGCTACGGTCATACAAACACACACACACACACACACACACACAAACATGCAGGAACACACACACACACACACAAACACAGACAAGCACAGGCACATACAAACACACACACACACACACACACACACACACACACACACACATAAATACACACACACAGACACATACCTACACAGACACGCACCAGCACACACATGTACATGCACAAACACGCCCACACACATGCACACACACACACCCTCACATACACACACACACACACACACACACACACACACACACAGATGCACAGTACACACACACACACCTCACACACAGACACACAGACACACACACACACACACTCACAGACAGATGCACAGTGTGCACACACACACTCACACACACAGATTCACAGTGCACACACACACACACACATCTTTGAGTACGTTTTGTGAGACCACCGGAGCTGAGAATTGAGTGTGTGTGTAATGTACTATAGCCGGTGTGTGTGTTTGTGTGTGTGTGTGTATGGGTGCGTTTCTGTGTGCCCGTGTGTGTGTTTGCATGTGTGTATATGTGTGTATGTGCATGTTCTGTGTGTATTCTGTGTGTGTTCTCTTTCTTTCTCTCTCTCTCTCTCTGTGTCTGTGTGTGTTCTGTGTTATCTGTGTGTATTCTGTGTGTGTTCTCTCTTTCTCTCTCTCTCTCTCTGTGGGTGTATCTGTGTGAGTGCCTGTGTGTGTGTGTGTGTGTGTGTGTGTGTGTGTGTATATGTGTGCGTGTGTTTGAGTGTGTGCCTGCATATGTGTGTGTGTGCACTCGCGCGCATGCGTGTGTGTGAGTGTGTGCCTGCGTGTGTGTGTGTGCGTGATCTGATATTGGAGTGACAGTGACGGCAGAGAACACAGGGAACATATACACATAGAAACACATAAAACACACACACAAGCAGACACACACACACACACACACACACTCATAGACAGAGAAGCACTCATACACAAAAGCAAGTGCACACATGCACACACTCATTTACATACATAAAAGCTGCAATAGGGGATGGAGTAGGCGATGGAAACAAAAGCGTGATTGATATTTGCGGAAAGAATGTGCAAGACTGAGCGGCGGTCATATTGTGTATCGCTTTGCGGTACATCTAGTTATTGTTGTTGTTATCATCATTCCAAAATGTATTCATTATTCAGTTAGGTTGTACTTTCCTATCATTCTTCCTCTGTCACACACTATGTATTTCTTTTGTTTCCCTAATTCTGAAAACAAGGTGGGAAACAATTTGAGGAAGTTCAGACCAAACTCCCAAATAAGCAAGTACCGGGGACACCAGCCCAAACGTACGTCTCTGTTCAAGGTTAGTGCCAACTTTAAAACGACAACATCATAAGCAATCAACTAAAGTTACTTATGTCTGTTCAAGGTTAGTTCCAACGTTAAGACAGCCAAAAAAAAAAAAAAAGCTACAGTAATTTCCTGCATATAAGCCGCAGGACAGTGTTTTATGCCAGTTAAAAGACACAAAACCATATTAACACCATATTAAATGCCCCCCTGTATTAACCTCATAGCTGAAGAAATTTAGCAAAATCAATGTATAAGCCGCGACTAATAGTCAAGAAATTACGGTACTACAAATTGCCATAGAGGTCCCTTTTAATGCAGGTGGATATGATGCTAGCAGTGCCACAGTAGGTGGTGTAACTCCCAGGAAGCTCAGGATGTGGTAACCTCAAACTCTACGTCTGCATTTTATTGCACTGTCAGACCTTTTTTGATTGCAGACATTGAGGGGTGTGTGTCACTACTAAAGAAATATTGCATCTCTCAATAACATCTCTCCTTTCACTGCTGATGGATAATAGTTTCACCCCACTGCTCATATTTGTTTCCCGTTTACAGAGCACAGGAAAAAATATTTTTAGGAATTATCCAAACATTTACAAACATTTGAACTTTCTTCACTGACTCTAGACATATGATAAGATCTCTCAGAATGTTACATAGAAATATATCATTGTTGATAAGTGGTCTAAGATCCTTCTTACACGTATTAGCCTAAATTGGGGGATTGAAGTCACCTGTTCGTTAACTTTTTTGAGTGGTAATTTATTATTCACATTGTATGAAATTCATGGTTAATGCATTTCTTAAAGATGTGCATCTATTCTGTGGGCCGGATTCTCCCATTTGCATGTAAATGGTGTGTAAGCCCTTATAAAAGCGCCTCAGTCAGTCAGTTCTCCAATTCCTGCCTTTGTCACACCCACAGCACACAAGTTCAAAATGAATTATGAGAGAGAGGTGATTTATTTAAAATAGAACCAGCTTGATCCACCATGTTGTTAATATAGGTAATATGAAAATGTGGAAAGTTGACTTTCTCATTGACAATTGGAATGGCATTTAAATCGAGAAAGAACACAAACCATGAAAAGTTTTGAGTTTGTTTATAATTTGAGTAAAGACATGTTTGAGATGTGTAGAGTCATCATTTAAAAAATCACTATTGAGAAAGAAAGCTGCTTTGCCAGCTGCTTCTCATAACAACAATTTATCTATGCTCACAAAACTGTAGACTGACACCGCAGTTTTGAATACAGTAGAGATACATAACAAAAACAATACCAGCCTCCATTATCAACAAATCATAGACAGGAAAATATAAACGATGCTAAGAGGAGCTTTCCAGCTACCCCTTGATTTTGAACTTGCGCGCTGGGGGTGTGACAACGGTGGAAATGGGAGATTGTGCATAACTGAAGTGTGTGTGACTTACGCACTATGGGAGAATTTTTATATTAATATTAATCATATTATCCACCAGTTACAGTATATACACTTTTGGATTAAAATGTTAGCTGAATTGTGTAATCTCAGCCAAACAGATCAGTCAGACCATTGAGAAGCCCATCACGGGAGAATCAATGGGTTCCCTCATTGTGCAGCCCAGAGGAAGTGGAGAGGAGAATATGATCACCATGACACTGCCCCTTATCGCCACCCACTACCTGGACACCACCAACCAGTGGGAGAAAGTGGGGCTGGAGAAGAGAGCCACAGCCATCAAATACATCAACATGGGTGAGTCACACACTATTAAATACATCGACATGGATAAGTCACACACTATCAAATACATCAATATGGGTGAGTCACACACTATCAGCATTAGAATAACATTTAAGGTACAGTGCAGAGGAAATATAATAGCTGTGTGTGTGTGTGTGTGTGTGTGTGTGTGTGTGTGTGTGTGTGTGTGTGTGTGTGTGTGTGTGTGTGTGTGTGTGTGTGTGTGTGTGTGTGTGTGTGTGTGTGTGTTGTGTTTGTGTGAGTGAGTGAGTTTGAAACAGATATGTATATGTTTAAGTGTCAGCATTTACAGTCCCAGTACTTCTCTGTAGGATACCAGCAGGAGTTGGCCTTCCGTAAGCCAGATGGGGCATTTGCTGTTGGGGCAGACAAACCAGGCAGTGCTTGGTGAGTTGCAGGACATTCATAATGACGATGGGGGTGGGTGGTGGTTTGACGACCGAGTCTTGCCTTCATTCATTTGTTCGCTCACTGTGAATGAAGGAGGGAATGAATCGGCTGTTTGACAAGTTGGTTCAAATGCGTATTCATAAAAAATCCTGATGAGTCACGGTACTCAAGATGATTCACAATGAAAATACTCTTTTCTCTCCCCACCAACCCTACAGGCTAACAGCGTACGTTGCTAAGGTCTTCGCCATGGCCCACAGCTTTATCACCATAGAAAAGAAAGTGGTCTGTGATGCCCTTAAGTGGCTGGTGCTGAAATCCCAGATGTCAGGTGGCATCTTTAAGGAGACCTTCAATGTGTACCATGCAGAGATGGTGGTATGGGATAGCTTTGATTTTGACATATTTTTTTATTATTATTTTGACACACTTTCAATACATCACTGAGTGACTCTGAACACATCTTGAATAATATGCACTTTAGTCAATTATCGAGACAATGTGCTGTCATGTGTTCCCAGGGCGATGTGAGAGGAAAAGATGCAGATGCGTCCATGACGGCGTTTGTGCTGATTGCCATGCAGGAGGGCAGGAGTCTCTGTATCGAAAACGTTGCTGTAAGCCACACCACACTGACTACTCTAGCCACACAACACATCATTCCCATTGCTCCTCAGAACAATATAACTATAATAATGACTGCAAAAAAGGCTAGCTAATAAGAATGGCCACGTCCAAACATAAACCATAACAATAACAACATGAAGAACAATTTTATTGCGGACGACTTACCACAGAACGATTTTGGGAACGATGAAAAGCTGACAGCCAATCAGAATCCAACTAAATTAACTACTTAAAGAGACTTCATTGTTCATTGTTTGTTGAATGCTTTTAGTTAATAGTTATAGTTATCGTTCCTGGTGTGAATGGCCCTTTAACCCAGCCTGGTCCTACCATACTCTTGTAAATTCATAATGAACAGAGAGTCTAGGTCTGCGGTATATTCGCAGGTTTTCTCAAGACAAAAATGTGCAGGTCCAATCAGCGAACAGAGGGAGTAGCTGAGAACGATGAGGTGGTGCGCTAGTTTGAGCATGTCACATATGATTAGCGATTGGTTATGGACAAATCTAATAGTTTTAAACATCAACAGAGAATCCACATTTAAGGAAGTTCACGCTTGGCAATGGAAAGTGGCCAGACTGTCTGTTCATTATGAATGTACGAGAGTATGGTAGGACCAGGCTACCTTTAGCCTGCTATCATAAGAAAACGCTCTGTAGAGTCTCTCTTCTGTGTGTTTTGTGTAATGTTTGGTCAACATTGTGACCATCCACCATCCCTTTTGAAGCCCATTTAACAGTAACTCACACATGCCATTAACTTTCATCTTCCAACATCTATTTAGATTTTTTTTTTTTCAATTGAATATGATATGATTAAGTTAAGAAGTCGACTGCATTTCTAAAATAATAAATCCACCATTTATTGCAAATCAATCCACAGAGTCTTCCAGGCAGCATGAGGAGAGCTACTGAATATCTGGAAGGTCGGCTGAAGTTGTTAACCAATCCTTACTCTGTTGCCATGGTTTCTTATGCCCTTGCCAATGAAGGCAAACTGAACCAGGAGATTCTGTTCAAGTACTCTGCAGGTGGTTTTTTTATGATTATTCAGTGTAGTGGTGACAAGAGAAGTTATGTGAGTGGTTTATCAGATTGAAGTACATTTATAATTTATGTGAGTGGCTAATCCGGATAAAGGACATTTAGAAGTTATGGCGACCATTGAGCTTTGATGAAAGGAATATGTGTGAGCCATGCATGCTTGTCATTGCTTAATCTAAATGCTTTAAATAATGTACCCGTTGTACCCACACTGGCTAGGGGTGGTTGTCTCTGTATAAAAAAAAGTTGTGGATGAATGATTTGAAATTTTGGACATATACCTCATTTCCAAGTTAGCGAGTGTGATATGTATCGTTTTCCACACATTTTATCCAGTACCTTTAGATGCAATGTTCTAGTTCTAGTTGTTCTAGTCTAGTTGCAAAGTTTATAGTCAACTTTAGCATGTTTTCCAATACATATGGTGGGCACTGTACACTGTACTGAATTTATACATGTTGTACAATGACTGCTTTTTTCCAAACCACTAGATGGCACTCACTGGCCAATCCATGGTAGCAACTTCTTCACTCTGGAGGCCACAGCCTATGCCCTGCTGGCCCTAGTGAAGGCCAAGGAGTTTGAGAAAGCAGCACCCATCGTAAAATGGCTGAATGATCAACCGTTTTATGGAGGAGGCTACGGATCCACACAGGTACACACAGTCTACATAACCACACAGTCTATTTATATTAGTAGTCTGACAGACACTTTTTCCTGACCACCTCTGCTCTCAACCCTCTAGTCTACCATCATGGTGCTCCAGGCTGTAGCTGAATACACTACCCAAGTCAAGCAGCAGGACATGGACCTCAACATTGACTTCATTATGTCTGGACGTAGCAGGCCCATTAAATGGCATTTCAACAAACAAAACTCTATCATGACCCGATCATTCAAGGTGCTTGTTTGTTTGCTGAAAATCAATCACAATATATGTATTTATATTTGCCGACAGTCTTCTGTGCCATAAGTGCCATATTCATCTTGTATGTCTTTCGTGACTAATGCCCATTTCTGATCTATATCTTCCCTAAACCCTGTTAGTTCACTTCTCATATGACTCGTTATATCTTCTTTAAACGTTTTCAAGTCAGCTTTCACTTCGTTTTGCATGTTCTGAATCTGCTTGCTAATTCCTTCCAAACCTGACCGAAGTGATATGATTGAATCTTGGTTGCTATCTTCGGCTAGCATTGTGGAGTCTGATCTGGGCTGATTAGAGTCTTTACTTGACTTGTCCACGTTCTTCTTGAGTTTTGTTTTTGAGGTTCCACTCATTATCCGCTCTTATATTAACTTTGGTATCGTTCTATGTTTATTTTTCGAGTTGAAGCGGAGTTTAAAATATTGGCTAGGGGAGCTTACTCTTCACGCAGCCATGCTCAAGGCAGCCATTACCGGAAGTCCGCCATATTCATCTTAAGTATATGATACAATATAATTAAGCAAAATAGCACGAGTGAGAGTGGGGTTGGTAATGTATATACGGCGTTGTTCGGCCACAAGCAACAAGGGATCTCATTCACTTTGCATGGGGCGGACTCGAAATGCATTGTGGGACCGTCCGTTCCTTCAGCTCCGTTGCCTCCGTCAAAAAAAGTTGAGAAATGTTCAACTTTTCAGGCAGCGACGGATCCGTCAGCCAATCAGATCACGTGTATGCAAATACACATACGGCAGATGCAACCTCCGAGATCCGTCGACGGACGTAGACAGTGTGAACGCGGGGTTACTGGCTCTGAATTGATGGTTACTATGGCCAAAGACCAGTCGTTAGTTCTAAATGGATGGTTACTACGGCCAAAAATTAAATGTTCGCTCACATCGCGTCTGGTTAGGATATGGCTTTAGCTTTGAAACATCACTATTCTACTTAGCCTAGCCTACATGCCATCCAACTAGCTAAAATCCAACTCCGTCATATGCTACCACATGTATGTTCTGAGCGTCTGTATTTCAGCTTGGATGCAATGTGACAGTGTGTTTAAACTTTACTTCACATTATATCGTGGAGTGATTTATTATTAGCTGTGCATTGTGCAAAGTCTGAGTTGAAATGTCCTGGGATATTTCAACTCATGGAATGTTTCTCGGCCAATCAGAAACAAATAAATTGTTCCATCGAACCCAATTGTTGTATAATATGATATAATATAATACTAGAAAAGCACTATGCTAACCCGAAATATAACCTTCTTGGCGGAGGTAATAATGTAATATAATAAACTGATATCTCCTGACTTGCAGATTAACTTGAATGAAAACCTGACTGTGGCTGCTAGTGGGACTGGAGAGGCAACTCTGTCGGTGAGTCTCACTTCTGTAGATGAAGGTTCAAGGGAGCTAGGCAGACTTGAGAATGTAACATAAATAAAGTGAATCAAATTAAAGAGCTATGTTCTTGCTATATATTTCAGAGTGTAAGGGTGTTGCACCTTTAATTGTGATGGCATGGTTCTTTTCTTGCTTGTGCAGGTGATGACTCTCTACTATGCCATGCCCAGTGAGGTGAACACAGACTGCAAGATGTTCGATGTAGAGGTGAAGCTGGAAAAACAAACCAAAGGTAGGATTACTTAGCCAAGAAATCTAGACGCCCCTAGCGGCAGCAAATGTAATTTGGCTGGCAGGGCAGTCTAGCAACGCTCCGTAGAGCTTAGGAGCTGAGAACTGGAAAATCAAGCGGGCCAATCACAGCATGTATAGAGTCGATGGGTGGGCTTAACATAATGGTGACTGACATGCGACCAGAAGTTGCGACGGTAACGCAACCTGTTATATGAAAACAAGAAGATGATTCGTCTAGCGTTATCCTATTGCGTGGAGAGGGAAGGTTACGCATCCTGCTACTTGAAAACAAGAAGATGATTCGTTTAGCGTTATCCTATTGCGGGGAGGGAATTTGAAAGACAACTGTTTATCCCACCCCTCCGATTGAGCCCTGTCTACGGTGAGTGTCCAGACCCTTCATCTTGATGTGGCTCTGGCTCGTCAGGCTAAGGATTACTGGCTTCAGCATCCATTCTACGGGGAAGAAATACAGTGCAGAAGCCAATCATATTCATCCTGTTTATTCTAAAGTGTCAAGCACAGAATGCCAGTTCAGAGCCGAGCCACATACTGTATTTTCCAGACTACAAGTCGTACTTTTTTTTCATAGTTTGGCTGGTCCTGCGACGTATAGTCAGGTATGACTTAAATACAGTATGCAAAAACACGAACCAAGGAGCAACCATTACCGTCTACAGCCACGAGAGGGCACTCTAGGCTTATGGAATGAGATCAGGAACTTGTTGAACTTGTGACAGGTCAGGACATTTTTACCTAGCCTATAAGCCTAAAAGTCAGATTGGGTTCGGAGGTATCACCCCCTGGAAAATGTGTTTAAGGATTGTTATGTAATTGTACACGTTCTGCACACTTTCAGTCAGAGATTAGGGCCTGCACTATGTCTCCTAAACATTCATCATCCGTTATCCAGACATACATGAAAGCTTTTGAAAACAAAACTCACAGCCATAGGTTATTTTGTGACTGATGACTTTCTCTTCAGCATTGTCCTATCTGTAAAGACAGGCAGATGTGACTAGGCATTGCAACAATGCCTACACTACAGTATAAGGGTGGCTGCAAAGATCAGGCAGATTGTTACGATTGACTGACACACGCATGTACACACACACACACACACACACACACACACACACACACACACACACACACATTATCAAAATCATATGCCGGACACTTTAAGCTATAGTCTTTCTACATGGGTTTAGTTAATGATCGGTCTATAATAAGACCACATACATAGTCTGTTCTTGGTCTTGGATTTTGTGAAATACATTTCTAAATGAATGCAACTTATAGTCCTGTGTGACTTATGTTTTTTTTTTTTCCCTTCATGGCGCATTTTCTGACTGATGCGACTTACACAATACTCCGAGGCCACTAGTGGCTCTTCTGCTGCATGACCAGGGCTCTTGGACGAAATGGGTCGGCGAGAGATGAACAATAACAACTTGCAATCATCATGGGATAAGCCTAGGCCCAGTAGAAGGCTAATCAGTCAAAGCTAGACAATCAATACTTATATTAAAATGGCACAACTTTGTGCCAAATATGTAGGTCTGTCTCAATAGCCTACTTTAATTTAACGTTACCGTTAGTATCATTAATGTTACCGTCAGTAAACAAAATCATAGATTTCCTTCCATTTCCGGCAACGAACATGTTAAAGAATAGTTCGGAATTTTGGACATCGGACCTCATTTCCAACTTAGTCGGGGTGATATAGGTCGGTGAAGACCATTTTCAGTGAAATTCTGCCCCTCCTTGAGTTGCAGCGTTCATCTGTGCTAATCTGGTGCTGAGATAATGCAAATCAATGGTAACATCCAGCCTGCCACTGAAATCACTCCACAGAACACCCGAAACAAATAAATTATAACGTCAGACTATCGATGCACATGTCGATGTTGATAGGACAATGTTAGAAATAAAACTAACCTTGCATCGCATTGCAATAGCCTACTTTGTTCCCTGTATGTGTAACAGTGGTCAAGCATCGGGTGGGACTCAGGCGAAATGTTGAATTTTCTCTCTCTTTTATTTTCCTTTCAGAAAAGATATCAAAAACATTGCCTTCAGGCACATGTATTGCATGCATCAGATCACAAGCATGACTTCTCTGATCTCTATAACTTTTAACTTCCCATAGAATGGGCATAACTGTAATACATAATAGCATACATAACATAACATAACAGCAACATTATAGAGCCACATACCTTTCAGAAAAGATATCAAAAACATTGCCTTCAGGCACATGTACTGCATGCATCTGCACAAGCAAAATAACATACTACGTAAATATTCTATTGTACACTGAAACACGCCAGACAGAATGTTCGCACACATGGAACAACAGCTAATTAACGTTCAGGGTAACTCGATCGCTTAACATTCGCTGTTATCTCATACATACAGAGGCTATACTGAGACTAAGCATACACACATGACAGATACAGAGTAATATATTTTCAATGCATGTTTAACTAATGTATGCTCGATATACAGTGCATTAAAGCATGGACGTGGCTAGCGTAGTTTACTGCTAGTCACGTTAACCAGTGTGGAGAAACTTACGGTTAAACAGGAGAACATTAACAAACTCTGTAAAACCATGCAAAAAGAGGTATGATCGCTACAGTGTATGTCAAATAATATAATACAAGGAAAACATCGAAGTTACCAACTTAAACATCAAGTTACTTTCAGAAAACTCATATACTGGGTGAAGTGCTTTGTAAAATGAACCTACCAGATCACAAGCATGACTTCTCTGATCTGGTAGGGAAGGAAACAACACGGGACTACATGCAGCAGACCTGCAGTACACGATATGACCAAGGGTGGCTCCCTTTTACATTTAAACAAGGCTGTTTCATATTTGGCGAAAATCATAATAATACACTACATTTTCAACTCCGTTACATATGGCAGTGGCGGATTGATATTGAGAAACTAGTCCCTCAAAATGTAATAAATCATTGAGTTGCAAGGTTAGTTTTATTTCTAAAATTATTCTATCAACACGGACGTGAATATCGATAGTCTGACGTTTTAATTGACTTGTCTCGGGTGTGCTGTGGAGTGAGTAAGACTGCTTTGGATGTTACCGTTGAAATGCGTTAGCTCAGAACCAGCGTTAGCAAAGGGGAACGCTGCAACTAAAGGAAGGAGTTAAACGCGATAAAAAACGGTCTCCTACGGTCTACGGTCGACTTATATCACCTCGGTAAAGTTGGAAATGATGTCCAAAATTCCGAACTATTCCTTTAATGTTGATGTGTACACTCGTGGTAGGCTAGGAAAATGTCAAAGGAAACGTCAGCGAACACAGCTGGCAAGTGAACACAAGTGGGTGGAAAGTTTTCATGTGAAGATGAACTGACTCTGTAAACTTGAAATTAACTGCCTGTTACCGTGCACTACAATGAATTAGTATTGCTGTGTTCCACTTACGCATGTGAAAAATCTTTCTCAGATATACCAGAATGCCAGTTCAGATCCCAAAATATACATACCTCTAATTCATAACAGAATGCCAGTTCAAACAGCAATCAGACCATTCATCTCCTGTTCAATTCACAGTGACATACCAGGGGGCCAGTGAATCCTACCTGCTCACCATTGATGTCTTGTAAGTTCATGATACTGTATCTCTCTGAGACATACTGTATGTGCATACTTGAAAACAGCAGACACACACATGTATGCTCACACACACACACACATGCATGTACTGTATACACAACTACAAAGATATCCACAAACATGCGTGTACATGCTCTCTACCATTTTTTTAGCTAACTTCCACAGCTCCTTACCTGTCTTGACCGCTCTCTTTCCCTCTCTCTCTCCCTCTCTCTCTTGCTCTCTTTCTATTTCTCTCTCTCTCTCTTCTCCCACTGCTCTCTCTCTCTCACGCCTACGTTTTTCCCCCACTAACCGTGAAGATATAAAGTCTCACCCTAACCCTAATTCAAAGTAGTCTGGCTACACCCTCCCCCACTCAGTTTTCATTTCCCTTCACTATGTTTTTTAATTAATTCCATATATATTTTGGTTCACCTTGGCAATTATCCCTTACTTGTTATTTTAACGTCAGATACCTGTCAAAGGAGCGCTCTACCACCATGTCCATCCTGGACATTGGCCTGCTGACTGGCTTCAGTGTGGACGAATCTGACCTCACCCAGGTAAGTGACTGAAATGAGCTATGTGATGAACTGAGAAGAATCGGAAGTTCAATGAATCTAATATGTAAATATTAAAAATAAATAAATAAAATAACATTTGCTTTTCTTGTGCTTGTAGTTATCCACAGGTAAGGACAGGTACATCCAGAAATTTGAAATGGACAAGAAGCAGCTCTCAGACAGAGGCTCGCTCATCATCTACCTGGATAAGGTAATAATCGAGACACCTGTCTGTCTGTATGTACCGTCATTTCCAGACTATATGCCGCACCTGAATATAAGCTGCACCAGCAAAATGTAGGTAAAAAAACAAATGTGTACATATACAAGCCGCACTGGGGTGCGTTTCTAGAAGAGTTAGCAACGGCGTTGTTAAACCACCATGGTGCGGCGCAACTTGCGATCAAACAACGACAGTGTTACACCTGTTTCCAGAAAGCATCGTACTTGTGTCGCAATTCGCTACCTCCGGTGTTCGAACACCGTTGTTCCAACAACGTTGTTGAAGACGCAACGGCACATTTCATTGGTGGAAAAAGTGTCAACGTACAATACCCCACCCACTAGAAATTCTCTGTCACTGGATGCCTATCACTTGTCTTTTATAGATCCTCCTTTCCTTCCTCGATCCTCGTCCTCACTGAATGATGGGGCGGCAACAATGGGATAGAGGACCGATGATCGAGGAGGGATGTTGAGAGGCACCCTCTATGTGTCGACGTGTCTAATTTAAACCCAAAGTGATTCATGCTGGCATTATCATTGCTATCAGGAAAAAACGTAAACCTATGCAAGCACATAGCTGCTTAAGCTGTCCAATAGGCTATATGTACTTATTTGTGTGAAATATCTAAAAAATAAATGTGCAAAATATATATGGCCTAGACTACTTACAAATTATCACAATACTAAATCAGTGTCTGGTGGTTCAGCTGTTGCATGTCAGTACATTGCGCGCGCGGCCCAAGTTCGCATCTTACTTCTCCATGTCACTTTTGAGTAAGAGCAGGCATACCACACACAACAATAGGTTAGACCCTAAATATATTTAATTGCTTTACTTCGAGTGGCCAGGAACACGACATCAGTTTAATAGTTCCATGACATTACTTATTAGGGTTATGCCCACGTTTGACTAGTCAGAAACAAAAGCATGTGTGATGCATACGGGAAAAGAACCTACGATGTTGTGATGATAAGCCACCTGCCTTAACCACTATACTAATGAACGGTGTGCTTGACCCGAGGGTTTGTAAATATCATAACAGTAGCCTACCAAAACGCAAACCAACACGCAAATGAACGCAAGGTAGCACAAGTAGAAAGAATGAGCCCAACGGTATTTTAATTTATTTTAGCCTACAGCATAGCGCAATCATTGAGTCACGAGAAAAACAACAACTTAGTGATTTTTGGTTGGGCGCTTGTGATTTTTGGTTAGGCGCTCCTGACACTGATGACATCACCAAACGGAACTCCCAAGGTACGCCAGAGGTGCGACTGCCCAGGGGCAGTCCTTGTTTGCGATTGAGAGTTTGAACTACCTTTTCTAGAAACACCAAATCTAAGAACAACGGAGCGAACTCCCAAGGTTGCGACGCAAGTTAGCATACGACGCTTTCTAGAAACGCACCCCTGGACTATAAACTGTAGGTGTTGGACCGTAACTTGTAATATCCATAGGTTGAGACGCCCCCCAGTGGCTTATAGCTGTAAAAACACACAGATTAGCCGCACTGTTGTATAAGCCGCAGGGTTCAAAGCATGGGGAAAAAAAGCCTCGGCTTATAGTCCGAAAATTACGGTATGTACGTATGAATATATCCATATTTTATATTGTTGTTTTTAAACTATGTATTGTGAGTAAAAAAAATGCTCGCTATATTGTATTCCTTTTATAACTTCAGCATTCAAAACCTGTTTTTGTCCATCGCCAGCTTTCAGCACACTTCCCTCTCTTCTGCCCTCCCCATTTTATTTACATTTTATTTGAGTTTGTTAGCATGATTAGGTGCAAACTATTGGATTAAATGTCTGATGCTCGGTGAAATATTGCATCATGTAGCAAAGATGAACTTGTTGAGTTTTGTAGCAGATCTTACTCAAAGGACACCCTGCATGAATTTACTTTCACTAACCTTGGGAATCTGCAACAATGACATTTGGGGTCTTGAGTTTGGGGTTTGGGGAACCATGGTTTACGAATGCCCAGAGGCGTTTATTGGGTGCTATGAATGTCTATCAAATACATTTGTAGGTAGCTGACAGTCATTCATATCAATTATACCGGATGACGTATGGACAGTGTTTTAATACCTCAACATAACATTTGATAAATTAACCAATTGCAAAGCAGCATTTCCGTTTTTGTTGTTTAATCTTTCCTGCCTTTGTAAATATTTCATGAATATCTTATGAAGTCTACAACAAATGTCACTTTACTCTACAAGATGTGAAGTGTTTTTAATCACTGAGTTTACCACTGGGAGGTAAAGTAGCCTACCTTCAGCTGACTTGATTTGCGTAATCTGGAATGGTTGTACATTGCCAGTATCAAAATATTAGAAATCATCTGCAGAGGTTAAATTATAAAAGAAATAAATTTTTATGAAACCAAAAATTATTAGCTTGAGCATGTTCTGTCTTTTTGGCTCTGGACTAGCCCATTGACTTAGATGTGACATGATCAGGTAAGAGGTTTGGAACAAAAATGGCAATGCTGCTTTATGGTTGTTGGACTTTTATTTTGACAAGTTGTCGTCTTCTACGTTCATGAAAGGTTTGGTATAAATGTTGAATCATGTCTCATGAAACAGTCATGAATGCTGTATGTGCAGTTATTGACAGCTGCTATGTGTTATGAACTCACATGTCAAGTAAAGAGTTACCAAAAACTCTAGCTCTGCCGTACAACAGCTGGGATTACCACCTCACTCTAAACAACTTAGATAACAGTAACGGTATTGTGTAGGTGTGTGCCTCTCTAATCTCTCTCTATTCCTCTCTTTCTTTCTATCTCTCTCCCTCAGATCTCCCATACCAGACCAGACAGAATTGCCTTTAGAATCCACAAAATGCTGGACGTAGGGGTCATGCAGCCTGCAGCAGTCTCTGTGTACGAGTACCTAGATATGGGTAAGGAAAGACACACAAAACAGACTCTGTGTGTGTGTGCGTGTGCGTGTGTGTGTGTGTGTGTGTGTGTGTGTGGCACTAACCTCTACTCTCTGCAGTGATGAGGCCAGATTCTTTGAACATTGAATCAAATGTATTGGCATAGCAAATACTTATTACAAACATTGCACATCAACTTATTAATGCACTATTCAAATCATTGTTTAATTTCAGAAAACCGGTGTGTGCGGTTCTACCATCCCATCAATAAGGGTGGCGAGCTGAACAGGATCTGTGACAGTGACATCTGCAAGTGTGCTGAAGGTAGGCCTGCCAGACGTGGAAAAGTTCAGCTTCAGAAAGTAAAAGTCTTACCACATATCTACCATTCATTTAAAACAGCTGATTCTAATTGGCACTCCTCAGCCAGTCGGGTGGATTATTGAATCGAACAGATACATGGTATATGTTTGTTACTTTTATGTAAGTAGCATGGTAGCAGTAATGCATTCCAAGACAAATTTCCTTTGGGACAATAAAAGTATATTCTATATTCTATTATCCAATGCTCTAGTTACCCATAGACAATACCCCATTTCCCATAGACATACACATGCCCTAGTTGCCCTGTTCCTCATATGACCATGACCATACTGTAGCTATCCTCTACCCCATGGACATATGCTCATGCTAATGCTCTAGTTGCCCTGTTCCCCATAGACACGTCCATGCCAATGCTATAGTTACCCTGTTAAAAGAAGGGTTAGATGGAGCTAAATGTGTTGCCATAGCCAGATGAGCCATGGCATAGAATGTACTTTATGATTGAACAGCACATGCTATTGATTAGTCCCCTGTTATTGTTATTGAAGATGTTTGCAGCAACCAGCGGAAATCCAAAGAGGAGATTGTGCAACGTAGAATGGTAGCCTGTGATCATCATGTTGGTTACGGTAACTCTTTCTTTCCTACTCTCCTTTTGTGATTATGTGTGTGTGTTAGGGCTGGGGGGGATTTTGGTTTCGATATGCACATTGCTACAGACCTAGTGTGTGAATCTTTATGTAATTATTGACACATTAAGCAAAGGTTCTATAGCTAGTCTATAGTCTAAAATGGAAATAGATTCTCATGTTACCATTTCAGTCACATCCTTGCTGAGGTGAAGTGCTAGTACTGGTATAGTAGTCTATTGTAACATTTAACTGCAATGGGTTGCAATTTGAATAGGTAGTTGGATAGCTGTGATTAGAATATACTAGTGCAGAGCCCGTAGATTTTTTGTTTGTATAACATGAAATTTGGTACTGCACACACTCATGCCATTAAGACGACACCCACTAAATTTGAGAGCAGTCGGATGAGTGGTTTGACAACATTTCTGCATTCATTTTGCGGCCCTCTATTGGCTATAACTGCACTTAGTAACTTTACCATATCGGGTAGCGTACCTGTAGTTCGATGAAATGAGACATAAGAAACTACAAATTTGACTTGCTTCGATGTTGCAGTACTTCATACCTTCTTAAAATCTTGCAACATACTGTACCTTGTCTGTGGACATCGTTATTTGCTGGACAAATAGCTTGCATGCAACAGAGGAAAGTGCTTTAGTGTTGCTTTAAGTATAGCTAGTGATTATGTCTCTAAGTGATTATTTTGGACACCAGTGACTGAAACTATTGAGTGTAAATGTAAAATGATCAGCAATGATGTCAATACAAGTGTTTTATGTGTTTCCTTACAGTGATTAAGGCCACTGTTACACAGGTGGACCTTTCACTCACGAGAGATACTTACCTCATCAAGGTGGCCAAGTCAATCAAACCAGGTATAATTCGGCTATGGCTGGTCTATTTATGGTTGACGCATGTGTTTTTTTATATGGTGTGCCTTGACACTGCTATATTATTTTCTTTCTTTTAGCAGACATATTCATGGACATTTTTCATATCATATTTGCTAGATTAGAATGAAACCTCCAGTATTTTAACCTGTTCTCCTACGCTATTACACTCAGATTACAACATGACTGATGGGAGTGAGCATGCTTTACTTGCACAACCAACCTGCAGGATGAAGATAGAGCTGGAGGTTAACAAAAGCTACCTTATTATCGGAATGAAGCAGGACATTTATGAGTTTGAAGACAGGTGGGCACATGAAAGAGACATTCTGCATTTATCTTTTACATGCAGAATTTATATATTTTTTAATCATAGTTGAATTTGTAAGATGATAACTAATGTCTTCCCCCCCCTCTCTCTCTCTCACACACACACACATACACTCTCTGTGCTTGTGTGTGTGTTTTACAGCTATCAGTTTGTGTTGGGTAAGAAAACCTGGATAGAGTACTGGCCCACAGAGATGGAAGCTCAACAGCCAGAGTTTAGTGAGAGATTTAAGGAAATTGAAGATCTTGCTTATGAACTCAAAACCTACCACCAGTGGTTAAGCTGGCCTGGGGCTCTCCCGGCACATAAGCTTGGTCGTTTGTGTCCGGATGTGCCTGCTTAACAATTTTTCATCTTCTGTGAATCAAGCTGTAATGTATCTCAGTAGTATTCTCACCAGTGGAGATTGAAGGTTTTAGAAAGTGAGTATTTTCTTTTGTTATAGTTTTGTTTATTTTTGTTGAAGGTAGAATATTGTTGTGGTGTGATAAAATGCCATTGGAAAACCTGAATGTAAATAGTGTAATATCATTAGGCTGAAAACTATGTATCATTTGGGGAAAGTAATTAAATTGTCATGTTTATGTCAGCCATATTGTTCTCTTGGACACAAGGTCTATGTTAACCTAATTGTAAGTTGACAATTTGGTCTCTTAAGACCTTAAATCTATATTATATTAAAGGTAAAGTCAGTAAAGATATTCAGTGTGAATACACCAGTTATGTTTTTTGTCTGTACTGTAGCTACTGTATGTGTTACAGTTTTTCTCAAATGCTAAAACACATTTCACAAACGTTTCCTCCATGTTCCCCAATGTCTAAACACAATACCCTTTTCTAAAGCTAAATAAGCACAACCACACCTTCTCACTTCAAAACTCAAACTTTCACACCAAAAGAGCAGCTCGAAGCTTTCAAAAATGTAAACACTATAAACATCATTACACACTAAAGCAAAACAATTGAAAACACAATGCTCAATTTGTGAGAAGGTTCTTTGTTTAATAATGCATGCCAATTTTAAAAACTTTAGAGTAACGGATCTTCTTAGATCTCTGAAGAGGATTAGGTATTTGAAGAGTTCTTTTCCAAAACGCTATATCCACCATTTTACTGATGAATGTTCATAAATATATTATTAAATTTTGTTTTTCAAGTAATCTCAGTGAAATTATGTTATGTTTAGTTACAGTAATTTATCTTTACTCAATAAAAACAAAACAACTGCATTTTTATTACCTGAAACACACAATTACTGTAAATACAGCAACATGATTTGTTAAGGCAGGTTTATACTTGCTGCAGACAACGCGTTCGTGTTCGTATCATGGCTGCCTCGCGTATTTTGCGGTCGTTTGGTGCGTCGGTCGTGCACGTCGTCGCAACCGAATATGACGCGTACGCGAGATGCAATACTGATAAGAAAGTAGGGGGCGATCACTCCAAAAAAAGGTGACTGCAAGATGCATTATCGACATCGAAGCTGGGGGCAATCATGAGAGTAAACAATGGCACATGACCACATCCACATCTGATGTTACTATAGTCTCCCCCTAGTGAAGACCTCCAGTTCGGTGCATAATGCTGCAGTGAGTCTGTACACAGGACACAGCAGGTCGCACACGGGCGCATACGCTTACGCTTGGTCTAACAACAAGTATAATCCCAGCCTTACAGTACAGTAATGTCTATAAAATGGATTTATAGCTTTTTGGAGAAGAGCTCTTCATTTAGAGTTGAGTTTCATATGAAGAGTACAGAAAATTCTCCAAGTACACTACTGTAACACAACTCAATGCTAAAAAATAAAATCTATTGCACACAACAGTACACAACAGAAAATGTGATCGGGGTGTGAAGTTCTTTTATTTTCTTCATTCACACCACACACACACACACCACAGTCACTGTGCGCATTAGCAACAAGTGTCTTCATTTTTGAGTCGTTGTGTGTAATGAATGACGCCAGGTGTGTTCATTGTGTTCAGTTATTGCTGACTGTGGCAAGCATTTTGCATCACATGAGCTTTCATTTGAGAATATGTTTTGCAACATGTGTTTTAGCAAGGAAAAATGTGCTTAGATTTATGAGAACGGAGGACTGTGTTTTGTGAATTGTGTCCTCATGTGAAATGTGTTTATGGTATTGAAAAATTGAGGCTAGATTTAGTAAATGTGTTTAGGCAACTGGTCATTTGGTTTAGAGGATTGGCTTTTGTGTTTTAGCATTTGAGAAAAACTGTAATTGAAGGGGTGATCTCCCCCATTCCTTTGTTCCTACTGCATTGTTGGTTTATTTCCAAGCCAATAGATTCTTTCAATGTGCTCAACTCAATTTGGTACAGCATGGACATATAATTTTGGTTAGCATGGACATACAATTGTGCACTTACGCTTTGGATACTTGATGATGAGTCATAAAAAATAGTGTCACTTCAGTCAGTACATTTGACATGGACAGCCGGATCCCACCGGCACATCTTTGGAGATTACATCAACTGGAAACCACACAGCTGGATAAACTGAGGTAATATATGTTCCAACATCATCTCAAAGTGCTTTATATTTGGAGCATTTAACACAACAAAATAGGAACACCCTGTAAATAGCAGCAGACTTTACCAGAGCCTGACCCCCAATACTTCCCAACCTGATGTAGACCACCAGAGCCTGAATCCCAACACTACCCAACCTGATGCAGTTTACCAGACTCTGAACCCCACCACCACCCAACCTGATGCAGTTTACCAGAGCCTGAACCCTAACAGCAATTTGATGCTCTTTACCAGTGCCTGAACCCCAACACCACCCAACCCGATGCACTTTACCAGAGCCTGAACCCCAATTCCACCCAACCTGATGCAGTTTACTTAAAGGGATATTCCGCCATTTTTAGAAATACGCTCATTTTCCACCTCCCCTCGAGCAAAACAATCGATATTTACCTTGTTCCCGTTCATCCAGCCATTCTGTGAGTCTGGCGATACAACTTTTAGCTTCAGCCTAGCATAGATCATTGAATCGGATTAGACCATTAGCTTCTCGCCTGCTAGCTTCATGTTTAAAAGTGACTAAGATTTCTGGTAATTTTCCCATTTAAAACGTGTCTCCTCTCAAGTTAGAAAGTGCAATAAGACCAACTGAAAATGAAACCTGGCGTTTTTCTAGGCTGATTTGACATGGAACTACACTCTCATCTGGCGTAATAATCAAGGCAACTTGCAAACGTACCATAGGAGCAGTGATATCGTACGCAGCATCTGAAAATATTCCCCATAGACAACAAGCAGTAGTAGTGCCAGTAGTTTGCACGTTGAAGCTAATGAAGCTAATGGTCTAATCCGATTCAATGATCTATGCTAGGCTGAAGCTAAAAGTTGTATCGCCAGACTCACAGAATGGCTGGATGAACGGGAACAAGGTAAATATCGATTGTTATGCTCGAGTGGAGGTGGAAAATGAGCGTATTTCCAAAAATGGTGGAATATCCCTTTAATTTAAGGGAGATGCCTCTTAATCTCACCTTCCATTCTCTATCTTCCTCTCCTGACATGCACAATCCTAAAATGCAGAAACTAAATACATGAATATGAATATAAGATCAAACCAGTGGCATGACTGTTCCTACTGTGGAAAGTATATAGTAAGATTAAATATCCATCTGATGTCTGATAATTAAATATTGTTTTATAATGATACATAATAATAATGCATTAATAGTAATACATAAACTTGAATTTAAATTACATTTCAGTTCACAATTCAATTGCATTTTAGGGAAACAACTTTTAAATGTGAACTTCATGATGTGAAATATGTTGCGGCACATTATATACACCTATGTGGATTCCATTGTTAGCTTGCTGTTTTTCTGATTGATTTATAATAGTTTATTGACTAGTCTCTGAACAGTGTTGTTCTGAGCAGACAGAAGATGTGTTGGGAAATGGGAAGGAGGAATGAAACCACTAAGACCCCTAATTTAAATGACAGGCAGACAGAGCTAAGTGTCTCATGTGTGAACTCAAGCTGTGTGTTTCTTGTTGTTGCTGTTGTAGCCATTTCTGCTGACCACATGGTGAAATCTTCACCTCACATCTTGGTCATCCTGCACAAGTCATTGTGCAAAAGTTATCTACCTATGTCAAACAGAGCTGTTGAGAAATGCACACATTCTGATTATTTGGCCGTTGGTCGCTGTTGCTGTGTCACTACTCTTGCTAATCATCCCTTCTAGGGTAACTATAACAGCTGATAACACTAATTTAGCTGTGACTCCAGATGGGTTATCATAAAAAAACTGTTAACTATAGACATGTATCTTTTCAAAAAGTATAAGCAACCTTTGCCACCTTCAGTGGTAGGCTACGGACATCTCATCTGGCCCATGGACTAATTATGACATTATGAAATCCATATTTGGCGGCTATTTAGATTTTTTTTTAACATTATCTTATATTTTAGAGTTTAAAGACCTTCTATGTGAAAGTGTGCTCATATTTACATGTGTTCTGGTGAAATGTGTTATTGCATTTTATGTTTCTGGCAGCTTTTAATCCATTTTCCCATTACGAAATCCATATTTGGCGGCCATTTTGAAAAATGACCCCCAGGGGTCAAATTTTGAGCGCCTACGGTCCTAAATCTGATCAGACCCCCTTTGTGAGCCTTTGTAACAAATGTCATGCTTTTATCGCAAAGTGATCGATTCTGATGAAAATCTGCGCTTAGCCGCCCCACTATTCTAGGGAACTCAGTTTTGACCTTTTGACATATTTGACCCAGCATTAGCATCCTTTTGCTGTTTGAGTCTGATCTCAGTTGAAAAGTTGCATGAGTGCATACTTGTCCTGAGAGTGCGATCTCCACTTACTTTAGTGTACTTTCCTTGAGTCCTGTAAGTATATAAACATACACTACATTGGGCTACTTCACTTCCAAGTGTGTTTATCTTTTTCCATCTGTCATTGATCTGGGGAAGTCAGTGATGGATATTTGACCCAGAATTAGCCTCCTTTTGTTGTTTGATTCTGATCTCAGTTGAAAAGTTGGGTAACACTTTATTTTAATGTGTCGCTGTTACAGTGTACCTACCTAATTAGGTACAGTCGTACAACCTATGTAACAACATGTACTATCAGGTACTATCATTGTACTTGCATTATGTATTTGTGGGTACCTACATATAGTTGTTACATTGTAATACTGAGTGCTTTTACAAAACTTTGCCAATTTGCCTACATTTTTCATCAGAAGCAAAGGGCTGAACTGAGACCTGCTGGATGGGGTAAATCTGGTCATGATAGATTTGATATACAAACCATTCTTAGCTCCAGTCAAGGCCTCACTGTCTTCAGTGCAAACTACATAGTACATCTATCAACTTTGTTGGTAAACACTAAATACTCTTTAATATTAATACAGTGGAACGAATCCATCAATCCATCCAATCGCCGGGTTGGTCTGATCAGCTACGGGACTGTGCATCATCTATTGCCCTGGGACTTTTCTTGGCCGTCTACTGATGCAGTCAATTGGACTAATAAGTTGGCGTGGACTTTTCTGATTTTGTTTGCTTTTATTATTTATTTGATTTGTGTTTGTTTTTGTCTGTCTTGTATGTCTTGGTGTCTGCGTCACGGTCACGGGTACACTGGCGATTACGCAGCTCCGTCCGGCATCAATTGTCTTGTGCCAACTTTGTCTTTTGAGTGTTTGTCTGTGTTGTTTTTATTATTTGTTGATTTTTTGTTTGATGTCTGTCTTTGTATGTCTTGTGCCATGGGTACGCTCAGGGATGGGCAATATTTCTAATACATGTATTTGAAATACGTATTTCAAATACAAAATACTAGTTTGTAATTTGTATTTTATTGAGATGATGAAAATGCCTTTGTATTTTGTATAAAAATACTTCAGCGTTGTGTATTTTTGTATTTTCAAAATACTGTCAAATACTTTCTGTAAGACGATGTGATGACATCTATCTAACTATCAATATACACTATATTGCCAAAAGTATTGGGTCACTTGCCTTGACTCACATGAACTTAAGTGACCTCCCATTCTATTCTTAATCCATTGGGTTTAATATGATGTCAGTCCACTCTTTGCAGCTATAACAGCTTCAACTCCTCTGGGAAGGTTTAGGAGAGTTTATGGGATTTTTTTACCATTCTTCAAGAACCACATTTGTGAGGTCACACACTGATGTTGGACGAGGAGACTGGCTCTCAGTCTCCGCTTTAGTTCAGACCAAAGGTGTTCTATTGGGGTGATGTACTGCACTATGCAGGCCAGTCAAGTTCATCCACACCAAACTCTGTCTTTACGGACCTTGCATTGTGCACTGGTGCACAGTCATGTTGGAACAGGGAAGGAACTGACTGTTAGACTGTTTTCAGAGAATTCAGACATCCTTTCACTGGAACTAAGGGGCTAAGCACAGCTATTCCAACATGACTGTGCACCAATATAGTGTGGTGTAACGGATGCCAGCTTGCTTAGCTGTAGTACGTGTAGAACGTTGGTTAACCTCACTCCCCGACGCCTCAAAAATGCTGCTGGTATGAAAGCTATAGTAGCCTGGGCTTTTAGCTGGATTGTTAGCATGCTCGACTCCTGATCCGAAGTGCTGCTGTCTGGGCGTGTGCAGGGCTGAACCGCAGTGGTTCAACACAATGCAGGTTACAGTAGCACCAAATCTCTGTCTCTGTCTGTGGCACCTTCTCATAGTCAAGCCCCTGTGATGCCACTTTAGGCATATTGCACTCACAACACAATTTCAATACCATCATCAGGCCCAATAGGTGTCGTCTGAATGCAACACTGTTTGAGAAGTTAGTTGTGCTTAAAGGCATCAACTAAGGATACACCACTAGCTCACACAAGGACAGCACACTTGAGTTTGCAATTTTCCTTTCTTTTTTCTGTTTTATAGTATAGTTTCTAAAAGCCTATAGTAAAGGCTTTTAGAAAGAAGTATTTTGTAGTATTTTGAAAATACAAAAATACAGTATTTTATTTTGATACATTTTTTGGCTGCTGTATTTTGTATCTTATTTTGATACATTTTAAAGGTGGGTATTTGGTATTTTATTTGGAAATACATTTTGATGTATTTGTGCCCATCCCTGGGTACGCTGGCTAGTACGCCGCTCCGTACGGCATTATCTTTATGTAGCGATTTGTTATTTTTTAAATTTGTTTGTTTGTCTTGGTGTCACGCTTGGTGGGCACGCTGGTGACTACGCCGCTCCGTCTAGCCTCTGTTGTCTTATGTACCCTATGTCAACTGTGGTTGTTTTTTAAAGTGCTATACAAATAAATTGACATTGACATTAATATAAAGTGTACCAGATAAGTACATACATCCATACTACATGTATGTCCTCATTCTCAAGTCTTGAAATGTGCTATACAGGTAGGCATAAACAGACCAATGACAACATACATGCAATATGTACATGTAAGTACATAACTGTACTGGTACTGGTATACTGGTACACTTAATTTTAATGGGTTTACTGTATACCACTGTATCAAAGAGTAATACGTATGTACCAACACAGTTGATACATGTGCTACGTAGGGTAATGGCAGACATGTTCCAAGACATCAAAGGCACAACATACATGTCATATGTGCGTGCAAGTAATTAACTGGTACACTTAACAGGTTTATTCCACTGTATCAAAGAGTAACAAAGGTGTAGCAGTGCAGCTGTTACATGCACACTGAGGACAATGAGGCCTTGACTGGAGCTGAGAATGGTTTGTATATTAAATCTATCATGACCAGATTTACCCCATCCAGCAGGTCTCAGGTCAGCCTCTTTGCCTCTGATGAAAAATGTTGGCAAATTGGCAAAGTTTTGTAAAGCACTCAGTATTACAATGTAACAACTATATGTAGGTACCCGCAGATACATAATGTAAGTACAATGATACTGATAGTACATGTTGTTACACAGGTTGTACCACTGTACCTAATTAGGTAGGTACACTGTAACAGCGACACATTAAAATAAAGTGTTACCAAAAGTTGTCATGGGTGTGTATATACTTGTCCTTAGAGTGTGATCTCAACATGCTTTAGCGTAATTTGAACTAATTTCCTTGAGACACTAAGAAAGACAGAAACACTCAGACACACACACACACACACACACAATAATGCAAATATTTCCCAACCATAGGAACAGGAAGTTTAAGTGCTTTTGTGTGTGTGTGTGTGTGTGTGTGTGTGTGTGTGTGTGTGTGTGTGTGTGTGTGTGTGTGTGTGTGTGTGTGTGTGTGTGTGTGTGTGTGTGTGTGTTTGTGTGTGGGTGTGTGTAAGTGTGTGTGGTGGGGGTGGTGGGAGGTTTGTTGAAACGGATAAATCAGCACATTTGGAGAGAGCTCAGACACTTTACTGTACAGACCCAGGATCAGACAGACAGGCGGTAGAAGATGCGTGTGGACCTGGTGGTGGTGTTTGTGGCTGCTGTGGCTCTCTCTCTCCCCGCTCTCTCAACATGTGACCCACTGTGAGTAGCCTGATTATGTACACCAGGGTTTTTTTCAAAGTGATCGCTGGGGCACTCTGGGGTGCCATGACACATGCCCAGGGGTGCCACAGTATAGTCAGAGACGGTTTATAAAGCGAGACGATTCATATGAGGGTAAATTCTGGTTTCATTGTGACGCAACTGCCACTCCCATTTAGGAGGCAAACGGAGGTATTTATATGGAAGAAATAATTCTACACCTTTCTAAACCGATTATTTCGTCACCGATCACGCCCCTTTAGGAGGCGGAAGTTGTGCCATTTCATTCCATTGAAAAACCCCTTTATGATTCATCTTAGTAACTATACGATCTTTGGTATAGTCCAAGGGTATAGTCCAAGACTTAAAAAAAAAAAGAAATTAGCTGAAATATCAATTTCGAAATACAGTTGTGATAGTTACCGAGTATTTACGTATTTACTAGAAGGCCTATTCCTGAAATGTCTGTTCATGTGTTCAAAACTTTTTCAAAAGTTCTATTAAATCAGTTGAATCAAAGAGAGTGGTTCAGTTTAGGAAAACAGAAATAAGATAAACCTCATCTTCTCATAGTAATGCTATAATAATAAAATCAGTCATGGTCTATACAACATATCACAAGGTTAAATAAAATGGCATGGAAGGACAAGTAATGTACAAAGGAGGTTGAAAGTAATGCCTTCCTTACCCTGATAAACTTTACAAAGATTTGGAAAAAAAGACTGCAGTCTCAGACCCTCTCATTATGGAAATAATTTGAATGAATCTAGTAGCAGTCTTGTAAATAGTGACCCACAGTCTTTGCAAAATCCTAATCTGAGACTGGCCTGTGACTACAGTAGACTGTGACTAGAAACTCAATGAATTGTCTTTAGATGTGAGAGGGTCTGAGACTGTAGTTTTTCAAAAACCTTTTCCGGTGAAATTTTCAGGGAGCGATTCATATCACTGTCTGGATGCAGGAGGCAGTTATTTGTTCGCTTGGCGGAGGATTGCGCACTCTGAGTGCTTTTCTACTTCAGAATAAAATCATTGTTTTTTGGTAAATGTTTTATTATTTGTTGCATCCCTTACTAGCCTAAAAATTTAGACACCCCTAGTAGCGGCAGCAAATCTAATTTGCTGTAAGGGTATTCTAACAACTCTCTGTTGCCTTGCAAGCTGCTGTGAGGTAACTTCTCTCGGGCCAATCATATCGCATATAGAGTTGGTAGGCGGGCTTAACATAATGACGACTTCCGTGTGACCAGAAATTGCGAATGTCAAGCATCCTGCTACTTGAAAACAAGAACATAATTTGTTTAGCACTATCTAATTGCGTGGAGAGGGAATTTTAAAGACAACAGTTTATCCCACCCCTCCGATTGAGCCATGCAATGGTGAGTTTCCAGACCCTACATCTTGATGTGGGTCTGGATGGTCAGTGATGACCACTCCATCACATTAACTTGTTTTGTCTGTAAATAACATACTGTTACTTGACATTAAATCACAAGGAAAATGTTCAAATAATGTCTGACTACTAGAGCATCCAAGAAAATGTTTGATTTTACTTGGAGGGGGTTAGTCATGCTTTGAATTAAATTAGACAAGAATACCTGTTTTTCATTACAGTTCTTTTTTTTTTTTAAAGATTTATTTTTGGGCTTTTTATGCCTTTATTTGGACAGGACAGTAGAGAGAATGACAGGAAGTGAGTGGGAGAGAGAGTCGGGGTGGGATCTGGAAAGGACCACGGGGCGGGAATCGAACCCCGGTCGCCAGCGTACGGTGCAGGTGCCCCAGCCAGTTGCGCCACTGCCGGGGCCTCATTACAGTTCTAACACTATAATTTCTAAGCAAATTACTAGTGCTGTCAATCGATTAAAAAAAATAATCGGGATTATTCTCATGAATGTCCTAGTTAACTCTCGATTAATCGCATATTAATCGCACATTTTTATCTGTTCAAAATGTCCCTTGATTTATCATTTTAATACTCATATCAAAGTAAAGTGGGCAGGCTTGCTTTGTGCAAAGGTTTTTTTACTTTTTTTTTTATTGCAAACCACAGTATAGTGTTACAGCCATTCATGTCTGTAGTAATACTGTCAATAAGTTGGCTATTGGGACAGATGACACAATGCTGGCATTACCGCTGAGCAAGAAACAAACATCTCTCCTCCTAGAAGTTCAGATAGCCTACAGCAATAACATAAAAAAAAAGCTCTGAATTGTTGTAGCCTACTTCTAACCTGACTTTCGCCAGATCCTGTAGTTCGCTGTCTGCTTCACACAAGGATCTGGGACTTCTCGATAGGAGATGTATTTATGAAGGCGGGTCCTTGTAAAATATCGTTGCATGTGATTTGATAAACCACTTGCCTGTTATCTTGAATGATGTGCTAGGCTTCTTCAAGCTCTTGCCAAACCCGGTCGGAAGAAGAGTAAAAGCATCCTTGCGACCAATAAATGTCTTCAAAACTATTCTCTGTTAATCTTTTAAAGAATGAATACTCGATAGATTTGACAAAACAGTTGAAATAGCAGAATCAATGTCAGCACAAGACTCCTCGCCTGGCGAGAGTCAGGCTAGCCTACTTCAAGCCTAATTCAAACATAGTTCTTCTCTCTCTCTCTCTCTCTCTCTCTCTCTCTCTCTCTCTCTCTCTCTCTCTCTCTATCTCACACACACACACCGAATGTGCACGAATGCACACACACTCACTCACACACACACACACACCGAATGTACATGAACGCGTGCGCGCGCACACACACACACACACACACACACACACACACGCAGGCACAAGACAGATTCAGGAAGCTGTAG
Organism: Sardina pilchardus; assembly: GCF_963854185.1. Taxonomy (NCBI): domain Eukaryota; kingdom Metazoa; phylum Chordata; class Actinopteri; order Clupeiformes; family Clupeidae; genus Sardina; species Sardina pilchardus. The sequence continues at coordinate 21,235,767 of NC_084994.1, read as the reverse complement.
GAAGGGGAGAGAAGAGCCAGAGGGATGTCGCACACAGACACACACATACACTCACATTAACGTTACCTCGAGATTGTTCTCATTACCGATCCAGTAGGCTAATCTCCCGTTAGCGCAACTGTGTCTGCCCCAACGCCGAGTAGAGTGCCAACGCCTGCTCTACCTTAGTCTTCTAAGTTTCGTGCAAATTCTCAATGCGGCTAATAATAACTAGTCGTGCTACGATGGTAACTAAGTTCACATCGACAGTACATGCAGCTAACTTTGCTCTTATCAACTGACCCTGGCAATGTTTTAAAACTAAACTTTCCATTTATTAGTTTGTTAGCAGCCCATTTTAGAACGTCTACAGCTGGACATAATGGCATTGTGGGGCACGTTTACTGTTTTGCTCCTGGTTTACAGCCGGATCCTGTAGTTTTTCTAACGTGGCCACAGCAGTTTATGAAAAAACTTGTCACAGGTCAGGAAGAGCGTTAATCTCGCAATAAAAAAAATAACGCTGTTAAAATTGTTTTGCGTTAACGCGTTAATAACGTGATATTTTTGACAGCACTACAAATTACATATCTAAATGAAAGCATTTGTATTAACTTAATGTAATAACTTAATTGGATAATTAGAGCCATTTTATCATAATTGTATTATATTGAAATGTGAATATAATAATAATATAATATAATATATACAGTGTAAATGCCTTTTTTGAAGGGTGATTGTGTCTTTAATGCTGTGGATGAATTGACAGGTTTGCTGGAAAAGGCACCCATTGTTATAATGCCCCTTGTATTGTTGCCTCTCTGGTTAACCTTTGACCTTTCAACTCTGACCCCTCAGCTATGTGATCACTGCTCCTAACCTCCTGATGGTGGGTAACCCTGAGAAGGTGGAGGCTAAGGACTTCACTGGAGGAGACCTGAATGTGAATATCACCACTGAAGACCAAACTGTCTCATCACCACCTTCCTTTTCACCTCCAGCATCTGACACCTCCCAGTCTGATCACATCAGGAAGACAACCATCAGTGGTTAGTGCTCACCTCCCAGATTTGTCAAAATCGGACATTGTATCATCTGAGTCATTACTTGATTTCTGTTTCTGCCTTAATATGTTAAAGTTGGTGTGTGTGTGTGTGTGTGTGTGTGTGTGTGTGTGTGTGTGTGTGTGTGTGTGTGTGTGTGTGTACATTTGTGTACATGTGTGTACATGTGTATGTCTGTGTGTATGTGTGTGTAGGTGTTCATCCAGTTGAGTCTGTGATGAGTATGACTGGATATGTTGGTAAATCAGCAGTGATTGAATGCCCCTATGACAGAAGATTTGAACAATACTCCAAGTACCTCTGCAGAGGAAGGTGTATCTGGGGGAGTAAAGATATTCCTGTCAGCACTGAAGCAGGTCAGACCAGAGCAATCAATGGAAGATTTTCTCTGCATGATGACCCCACTGCTGGAGTCTTCACTGTGACCATCACTGGACTGACTGCAGAGGATTCAGGACAGTACTGGTGTGGAGTTAAAACAGGATTTGGAAGATATGACGTGTACGCTGAAGTAAAGTTAAATGTTAAAAAAGGTACAAATCAAGACATATCTCTGTAATGCAAACTTACTATTTACAAAAAAATCAGACATTATATCATATGAGTCATTACTTGATTTCCATTTCTCCCATAATATGTTAGAAAGTTGATGTTCAAAATGTGTGTGTGTGTGTGTGTGTGTGTGTGTGTGTGTGTGTGTGTGTGTGTGTGTGTGTGTGTGTGTGTAGGTGTTCATCCAGTGGAGTCTGTGATCAGTAAGACTGGATATGTTGCTAAATCAGCAGTGATTGAATGCCCCTATGACAGAAGATTTGAACAATACTCCAAGTACCTTTGCAGTGGGGCGTGTGTCTGGGGGAGTAAAGACATGCCAATCAAGACTGAAGCAGGTCAAACCAGAGCAATCAATGGAAGATTCTCTCTGCATGATGACACCACTGCTGGAGTCTTCACTGTAACCATCACTGGGCTGACTGCAGAGGATTCTGGACAGTACTGGTGTGGAGTTAAAACAGGATTTGGAAAATATGACGTGTACGCTGAAGTAAAGCTAAATGTTAAAAAAGGTAAAAAAAAAAAAAAAAAAAAATCAAGACATATCCCTTCACATTATGTATTTTAATGTAACAGGCCTTAACTATTTACAAAAAATAAATCAGACATTGTATCATATTGGTCATTAACTTGATTTCCATTTCTCCCTTAATATGGTAGAAAGTTGATGCTCATAACATGTGTATGTAGGCTGTATGTGTGTTTTTGTGTGCATACTGTATGTGTGTGTGTGTGTGTGTGTGTGTGTGTGTGTGTGTGTGTGTGTGTGTGTGTGTGTGTGTGTGTGTGTGTGTGTGTGTGTGTGTGTGTGTGTGTGTGTGTGTGCGTGTGTGTGTGTGTGTGTGTGTGTGTGTGTGTTAGTGTGGGAGATAGCTTATGTGTGTACTTGTGATTACAGAGGTCTGCAGCACTCTGAAAACTGGACAGATAGATATAGAGGAAAGGTCAAATAGGATCTGCCACAAAGACACAAACTATGGTAAATATTAATCTGTGATGATGCTTGATTGCGTGTGTGTGTGTGTGTGTGTGTGTGTGTGTGTGTGTGTGTGTGTGTGTGTGTGTGTGTGTGTGTGTGTGTGTGTGTGTGTGTGTGCGCGCGGGCGTGTGTGTGTGTGTGTTTCCTGATGTTCTGGTGAGACATCACTGTGTTCTCCACAGTTTACCAAGTCACAGTGGACAAGATGAGCCTGACCCACCACGCAGACCTCTACCACATGAGGATCGACCATGTGATCGTGGAAGGTATACTTCATTGTCTTCTACGTTCTCTTTGTCGTCTCTCCAAGGAACGTCAACTGGCCCTGCAGTCTGTACACACACACAGCAATCCAGACTATTTTCATTTGTAGATCCTGATGGTGGAACTTCCAAGTGTTAGCAGAGCAGCTTGAAGATACATCTAACAACTCAACATGCCTAACATGCACTTACAATGAACTTTCTATACACTTCCTTTCTTTTACTCCCTTCTAGATCATTCTTCTACTATAATCTCTCAATCCTCTCGGTTTATTTGTGGTCAAATTGGACTAATTGACTATTCTGATTGTATTCCATAAAGTCCCCACCAAACTTGGATATTCCTATAGCATCCTCACTATCTCTCCATCAACTGTTGCCTCGGTCTCTGTCAGGTGCTGACAAGGTCCATGAAGGAGCTATGCGTCAGTTCGCTGGTTATCCCACCTGCAGAGATAAGATGGCTTTGGAGGTGGGGAAGGCCTACCTGGTTATGGGCCCCAGGGAGGACTACGATGGGAGGTGAGTGAATGTTACCTATGCTGAACATTACATTTACAAATCAGTAGGGCATGTGCGGAATAAAAGCAAAAGCCATCACAGCAAACACAAGGGCCAAAAACAAAAGTAATAGTCATACATCAATAGCCAGTGACAAAAGGAGATGCATTTGCATATTCCCTCACTCTCTCTCTCTTTCTCTCTCTCTCTCTCTCTCTCTCTCTCTCCCTCCCTCTGTTTTTGTGTGTGTGTGTGTTACTGTTTTTCCACAGAAACAAGTACCTCCTAAGCACTAGCACCTGGATGGAGTACTGGCCAACAGAAGAGGAAGGACAGACTCCAGAGTACCAAGATGCTTATGATGCAATCATGATCCTCACCAGTGACATCAGTACATTTGGATGCAAACAAATGTAAACATCCATGGTTTCCATTTATTTTAGTCTAAATGATACTGCTATCATGGTACTTACTAGAAAACTAAAAATGTTTTTTGCTGCTTGTTTAATAAAGATGCAATGGCCCACATACTAATGAGTTGTGTAATTTATTTAAGGTCAATCTGGCTATTATTTATTTGTTTGTTTAGACCAGCATAATCATAGCCGTGTAAAGCCAGACTGAGTCTGGAGAGGCATTTCCATCACTAGCATGGTGACAGGCATAGGGTGGCTCTCCAACACTCTCCTCGATCCTCGATGCTCGATCCTCAAGGGGCATTCCCACTGATCTATAACTAACACTGGATATCTAGATCTAGATCAGTGAGGACAAGGATCGAGGAAGGAAGGGAGGGTGTATAAGACACCAAATGATAGGCACCCATAGACTTTGAATTCATTGGTCCAGCCCGACCAATCACATGGATCAGGTGGTCCCTAATGACTTCCTGCTTGAAATGGTTCTACTTCCTACCTATAAACTTCAGAAACAGACAATAAACCAACTTGATGGCTAACTTTAAGCACAATACAATTCTACAGTAATAATGTTTTTTTTATTATTATTATTTTTTAAACTATGTATTAGTCATGTGATTTACTGTCATTGTGGTTGCTGCACTCTGGGACTTCCCACAATGGATTCCTTGTAAATAGTCACACACACACACACACACACACACACACACACACACACACATCCCTAAATCAAACAGAAACATTGCAAACATGTCAATAGAACACACACACACACACACACACACACACACACACACACACACATACACACATACACACACACGCAAGTGAACAGAACAAAGTTTGATTGTGTCAAAACCATTGTGTCAAACTCTAACTCTCTCTATCTGTCTCTCTCCACAACTCACGCCTGTCTTTCCCTCTTTCTCTCTCTCTCTCTCTCTCTCTCTCTCTCTCTCTCTCTTACTCACTCACTCACACAAACCAAACACACACTAAATCAAACAGAAACATTACAAAAATGTCAAACACACACACACACACACCTTCACAAGTTTAAACTCAACATATGCCGAAGGCAACATAGAGCCCGTACCGTTTTTTAGATCACTTCCACAGCTCCCTGTCTGTCTTGACCGCCCCGCCCCCCCCCCTCTCTCTCTCTTTCTCAATTCAATTCAATTCAATTCAATTCAATTCAATTCAATTCAATTCAATTCAATTCAATTCAATTCAATTCAATTCAATTCAATGGAGCTTTATTGGCATGACTCAAATAAGCAGTGTTGCCAAAGCTGACATATTACAAAACAAACAGATACAATATCTGTTTGGGGTGGAGTGAAAACAAAATTAAACTTAAAGGTATGCTATGCAACGTTTTTCAGTTAATCAATTCGTTCCATACTGTTATATATGATTAAATGAGTCATTACCGGTCGAACAGTGTTTTTTCGGCCGCCCTAGTGGTCTGTAGCGGTAGAACCACGCTTGCAACTTCAGGAGACCTCGGGCACGCACCCATGCTCTACTCCAGGAAGTGTAATTTAAAGTCTCATGAAAACGCACGGCAGACTGACCGATTGAGGACTTTTGTAAAATATACACGCTAAAGCTGTAGGGGAAGCTCTGCAGAGAAATATGCAAGCATAAAACGAGCGAAAACGAACGAACGATGAAATCGCCAATCCTGCATAGTATACCTTTAAAGGAACTATTTTAAAAAATAGGTAAATTAAGCCTAGATTTGAAGATTGTCTTCAGAGTGCAGTACTTGTGTTTTCTCTCTCTGTTCATCCCATGTACTCTCTCCTCTCTTTCTTTATCCTCCCCCCTACAATCTCTCTTTCTCTCTTCTCACTCTCTCTCTCTATCTATCGAGGGGGTGGGAGGTAAATAAGAAAGATAACCCCATAAACTAGATCGTGCAGGTACAAAGATTAATTGATCCTAGTCTCCTAAAATGCCTGGAGAGCTGCTGTCATCTATCTCCCCCATCTCCACCCCCACCCCCATAGACTGCACAGTACAGGCCCAGATTGCCCAATCGCTCTGACGGGATGGGGGAGTGAAAAAGGAGGGAGAGGAGAGGTTTGTGTGTGTGTGTGTGTGTGTGTGTGTGTGTGTGTGTGTGTGTGTGTGTGTGAGGGAGGGGCTGGTGTGGATATAAGGCAATTTGGGGGTTGAGTTCAGACACTTTACTGCACAGACCCAGGATCAGACAGGCGGTACAAGATGCGTGTGGACCTGGTGGTGGTGTGTGTGGCCGCCGTGGCTCTCTCTCTCCCCGCTCTCTCAACATGTGACCCACTGTGAGTAACCTTTTCTTGTATTTGTAATAATACATGCGCTCTCCCTCTCTCTCACACACACATACTGTACACACATTATATGCATGACTGCGTATGTGTGTGAGAGATAATGTATGCATTTTTACGCTCTCTTAAACACATTCATGGCTGTCTAAAATGTTTATGTCTAGGAATTTGTAGTGTCTGTGTGTATGTACAGTATGTCTGGATACGTATGCAATTCATGCCTTGGTTAATTATCCAATTACCAAAGCACCAAGTATCTATCTCTCTCTCTCTCTCTCTCTCTCTCTCTCTCTCACACACACACACACACACACACACACACACACACAGACACACACAGTGTGTTTTCTGTGTGACCTGGTCCAGGTAGAAATACATTCCCACATTGCAGTTTGGGCAATTACTTTACATAACACACAAATGCATGTGGTCACATGTTCTTATTGCACAGCTGAAATGTGCAGGTCAAAGACCTTACGTAACACAAACAGTTGCCCAAACAGAGACGATCAGACCTCTTCTCCAGAGTTCAGTACTTGTGTTCTCACTACTTAAACACACTCAAGTGTGGTCTTTGGGACTGGAGCTAAGATGCGTCCTGAATATTAAGGACTCTCTACCCTCACACATACACATGCACAGACACACAGACACAGAGACACACACACACACACAAACACACACATACATGGAGAGAGAGAGGCCTGAACTCTCAGAATGTATGTCTATGGCAACATAGAGATAAAAAGAAATACATTTTGAAAAGATTCTCACAAAACATACCTTGTAACACAAACAAGTGTTCAACATAACACAAGTGGAGTGTTGTTTCAACATGAGTTGGCAGGATCATTTTCACCCCGGGGGATAACTCAATAGTATTGTGAAATACCGGAAGCAGTGTGTTACAGCAGCTGTAGCTTTCGTACTGAAACTAGAGGGGCTATGTTTGTGAACAACAAAGACTGATATCAGATTGAATCATTTACTTAAAGTCTCAAAAGTCCATTTTCCAAAGTGGTCAACATATTCAGATGCAAAAACCTCTAAAAGCCACATCCATCACTAATGAGGTAACAATGGTGAGTGATTGCTCTCCACACATAGTGCACGTTTAATCAAATAATGTATCTTAAAAACTCACTAAATACCACTCTCTTCCTGGTCTGAAATATTGATTTGTAGGTAAAAACCTGTAGGAGCCTGATTTTGAAAAAGCTTATTTAAAAAAAAAAGTGGCCTAATGGATTTAGATTTTGCATCTGAACCATACATATTTGTTTCCCACAAATGGCTGGGAGCCGTGTGGCTTTTCAAAACTGCATATATAGTAAAATTACTGTGCTTTTCAATGGAACATTTTTGGAATTGGTGGTTGATGAAGATGGTGTTCCTGCTTATCTGTTGACAGACGCAAACATCCACTGTTCAGAAAAGAAGGCAAATTATTAAAATATCCGATCCAACAAACCACCAAATCCTCATAGATTTGATAATTAGTGACATCACCTGTGTTAAGTGCATAGGTAGAAAGAATACATTACAGGATATTTCATTTCTGGACCAAGAATGTTGCAGTTAGAAGATAAAGATCACTACTGCAGTGTTAGAGAAAATGCAAATTGAGGACTGTGTAGTAGAACAAGCTCATTATATACTAAATTGTGCACACAATCTAGTTAAAATGCTCAACAATTTCGTAAAATGGCCGCACAATTTAGGCTGAAATGCCTGAATCCATTGACTTCTGTATAAAAGTAAAATGAAGCCATTAAGAAATGATGATGTGAAAATAGCAAGAGCCACTATGGTAACCATGATGAGATATACCATCTGTAGTTCGCATTCTAGTGAGTAGGGAGATATACACATATTTTTTAAAAAACAAATAATGAACGTGGTTGGGAAAATGCTAGTTTAAAAATTATGGGCTGTCCTGCTTTTACTGTGAATTGTGATGTAGCAGTGTCTTCAGACCTTCGGGAACACTAAAGCAATCTTTGACTCCTACCACCACCAGCTACGTGTTATCAGCTCCTAGCATCCTGAGGGTGGGTACCCCTGAGAAGGTGTTTGTGGAGGCCCAGGACTACGCTGGAGGAGACCAGAGTGTGAAGATCACGGTGATGAATTACCCGAAGAAGAACGTGGAGTTGACCAGCACGACTGTCACTCTTAACGAAGCCAACCGGTACATGTTGCTGGCAGACATCACGGTGTGGCATCAGAAATCATCTCCATCCTCAATCCTCTCTTTTCCTCTCTTCTATCCTGTCTTCCTTCTATTCTCTCATATTCTCCTCTCTCCTATCCTCTCTTGCTTCCCTCATCTTCTCCTAGTAAGTTAAGTGAGTAACTTGCTAAAGATAGGTTCACAGCTAAGCAGGACATTATCGTGCCTTTGAGTTAGCTCAAACCTGCGGTAAAAACCTATTCAAAGCATAGCGA
>NC_084994.1:21197241-21224741 GCF_963854185.1 Sardina pilchardus | reverse complement strand
GCCACGGTTCAGGTAGTTATGTAGGAAAAACTGTCATTTTTGGGCTTCGGGCGGGGGCAGCGCGGGGGTGGAGTGACCCCCGGGGACGAAACGAAAATTTTCCATAGAACTCTACTGGGGCTACATGCCCACCAAGTTTCATGCACTCCGGTGTTACGGTGTCCCGGGAATCGTTGACGAAAAATGACGGGAAAAAAGAATAAAAAAAAAAAAAAAAAAAAAAAAAAAAAAAACTTTGACAACAACTATATGACCGCTTCGCTAGCTACGCTAGCGGCGGTCATAATAATGGTCTTTACTGTTAATTGAGTGTGGTGGTGATGTGTCATTGTTTGTGTCACGGCAGTCATGTACAGAGTGTTCTCTCTGAGTCCTGCCATGCAGCCGGTAGAGAGTGGCATTTCTGTGGAAATCATGGTACGTTACGTCCACTTTCAGTTTCTGTCTTAGCTCTCTCTTCATCACACTCATCTACACTTTTCTTTTTCTGGCATTTTCTTGTTTTATTTCTCTGTTATTTCCCTCTCTCTCAGAGAGATCAGTGATACATTTTTTTCCTATTCTTCCTGCCCCCAACGTGTTTCAACCCCCCCCCCCCCCCCCCCTATCCAGACACCTGATGGAATCACACTTACGAAAGACGTCTTTTTTCCAACTCGAGGGGTTATGTCGGGAGAGCACAAGCTCCCTGAAGTCGTCAGGTGAGGTCTCACTTGTCTTCTTTCGGAGTCTTTTTGTATCTTTTCATTCAACACCAGGTCTGTCGTAGTACTTTCTTTAGGACATCCTCCTCATACCATTCATTGCTAACAATCACTCTGATGTCAATGTCCCATTAACTCAAAATGAGAGAGCAGCAATGTCTTAACGGCTGAGCCACAGTCGTGGGTATTCCCTTCATCAACCCCACTCTAACTCATGCCATATTGCTTAAATGTCATTGTCATTGTGATTGTTTTTTTTTTCCTCCCGCACAGCCTTGGAATCTGGAAGGTGGTGACAAGGTTCCAAAGTACACCGCAAAGGAACTTCACAGCTGAGTTTGAGGTGAAAGAATACGGTAAGGACATGAATGAACGAACAAACAAACAAACAGATATGGTACAAATATGCACACAGTTAGGGGAAACACTGACTAACCCTGAACAGTGAGCTGCCAGAAGTGCTCAGGGAGCAGTGAGGGGTTAGATGCCTTGCTCAAGGGTACTTCAGACGTGGATGTGGGCATGGGAGAGCAGTGCTCAACCATTTCAACCCATTCGGTTACAAGCCCGACACCCTAAGGAAACAAACACAAACAGTTGAAGGACTATGATGAGGAAACACCACCTCTCACCCACTTTGAACTTTTCCATTTTAGTTCTGCCCAGCTTTGAAGTTTTGTTGACTACGGCGAAGCCCTTCTTCTATGTGGATGATAAGGAATTGACTGTTGACATTGTAGCCAGGTAATAGAGGCAACCATCTCACAAAAGGCCTTTGGTCATCACAAATTAACTAATTAACTAACTTTTGGTAATCTATGTCAATGTTTGTATCTCTCTATCTATCCCTCTCTCTCTCTTTCTGTCTCTGTCTCTCACACACATGCACACTCACACACACACACACACACACACACACACACACACACAGGTATTTGTACAAAAAGGATGTGACTGGGGTGGGATTTGTATCATTTGGCGTGCTGACCAAGGAGAATGAGAAGAGGAATCTGGCCTCATCACTGCAGAGAGTAGAGGTTAGTGCCCCACACACACACACACACACACACACACACACACACACACACACACACACACACACACACACACACACACACACACACACACACACACAAACACACACACACCAATCCCTTCTCTTTCCCTTATACACACACATACACACTTTGTTACCCTCCTTGTCTTATAGTGTGGCATATTTTATTTTGCCTGCTGCAGATTTGTGATGGGAAAGCCAAGGCTGTACTGAAGAAAGAACACATCACACAGAGTTTCACCAACATAAACGATCTGGTTGGCTCCTCCATATATGTCACCGTCGGAGTACTAACCAAAACAGGTAAAGCAATACGACTTTGCCATAACAAATCCAAGGGAATTAATGGATTATATTTAAAAACTTTTGTCGTACAAAATGTCAGTTAATTACTACAGAAACTGATTAGCTGAATGTTGCTGATTTGTTTATGCAGCTGAAAGGGTCTGTAGCAGCACTGTTGGACACATCCTAGGCCGAAACAACATGGTTGTGTATTCTGAACAATTGCATTACAGTAAAAACAATGTGTACCAATTTACCTCCTTAATTTGACTGTTCCTTGTGCCCCCTTGGAAATTGAAAGTGAACTGGCAGTGTCCAGAACAATAAACCTATGAAGATCGCCTACAAAACAAAAATGATCATTTTTGATCTAGATCTCCTTACATGGGAAAAGATAGACAGGTTTGGGGCTTTCTCGTAGGCAAACTTCAGAGTACTTGTGTAAATCGTATAATTCATAAATTTGAGTTGGAAATTGTATGACTGGGTCTCAAACAGCATTCATCTGTCATTATCTCCCTCAACAATGGAATTCTCTTCTCTGATTGGCTAATGGGGTGGCCATTAACTTCGTATAACCTGCTACCTTCGAAGTAGTTCCCGTATCACACTTGAATATTAATTCGCCAAACTCGTTGCGAAGTTTAAATGAACTGTCACGTTGCATCCAAGCTGAAATACAGACGTGCAGAACCATTGTAACATTGTAGCATATCACAGAGGTTGATTGTAGCTAGTTGGATGCCATGTAGGCTATAAAAGTAGCGATCTTTCAAAGTTAAAGTTAATCAGAATCCTGGGAAATGCCCGCTTGACAACGGCAGAGATAGAACTAACGACTGGCTTTTGGCCGTAGCAACCAGCCATTTAGAACTAACGACTGGCTTTTGGCCATAGCAACTATCCATTTAGAACTAGTAACGGCAGTTTTGTCCTGCAAGTAGAAAGTTGATATGTGGCGGAAAGTAGTCCCACGGTCAAGACAGTTTTAGCGATGTTAACGGACGCAACGGTGGAATAAAACTATGTTCTAAATATACAGGTTATGAATACAAACGGGAGATAAGCGGGATAACGGCCTTCGAGGTCGACCGGTTCGATGGAAATAATGGCACGGCGGAGGTAACTCCGTCTCCGTGCTTCGCACGTCGCCGGAGTTCTAGACCTCCACCTAGCCATTATTTCCATCGAACCGGTCACCTCGTCGGCCGTTATCCCTTACGTATGTCTTTCACCAGAACACGTGTCATCTCTGCACACTGTCATACTGTATGTCTTTCACTAGAACACGTGTCATCTCTGCACACTGTCATACTGTATGTCTTTCACTAGAACACGTGTCATCACTGCACACTGTCATACTGTATGTCTTTCACTAGAACACGTGTCATCACTGCACACTGCCATACTGTATGTCTTTCACTAGAACACGTGTCATCACTGCACACTGTCATACTGTATGTCTTTCACTAGAACACGTGTCATCACTGCACACTGCCATACTGTATGTCTTTCACTAGAACACGTGTCATCACTGCACACTGCCATACTGTATGTCTTTCACCAGAACATGTGTCATCACTGCACACTGCCATATGTCTTTCACAGGCAGTGAAATGGTGGAGGCTGAGAAACGGGGCATACAGATCGTCAAGTCTCCCTACACCATTCACTTCAAGAAAATGGCCAAGTACTTCAAACCTGGGATGCCATTTGCTGTCTCGGTATGTGTGTGTGTGTGTGTGTGTGTGTGTGTGTGTGTGTGTGTGTGTGTGTGTGTGTGTGTGTGTGTGTGTGTGTGATTGTGTGTGTGTGGTGGGGGCAGTGTTTCTCCATGTTTCTTTTCTGACACCATAGAGATACACTTCCTGTTGACCTCACTGGATAAATGTCTGACGAACCTTTCCAGGTGTTCGTCGCCAACCCCGACGGCTCCCCAGCAGGGGGCATCGCAGTGGAGGTGAAGAATGGGATCCAGGTGGTGAGTGGGATGACCAATTCCGCTGGCATGGCCAGAGTCACCATCAACACCTTGGACACAGCCAGATATCTGTCCATAAGTGTGAGTATGATTATATTTTATCGTTGTCATTAATATTATTATTATTATTTTAGCACTGTTGACTGTTGATGGTGATCTACTACAGTATGTGTGAGACTGGTATTACTCCTGCTTTGCCTTTTTATTTTATTTTTCATTTTATGGAATGACATTTGTTTCATTATTGCGCAAACAAATTAATATCACTTTAAACAAAAATATGACTTTGTAAGCAACAATCTTGCCTTTGGATTAAAATAATTTGTAATTCCTACCACACAGAATTGTTTTGGAACTCGGAAGGTTTTGCACACCAAAAAACGTTTTGTGCTTAAATCACATTTTGCGTTTCAAGAATGTTTCCCCTCAAATTGACCCTTCACCAGGTCCTGCCTCTCTTTATGCAATGTTAAGAGTAAAAATGATTTAGAGTATTGTTTATTGACAGCTCAATTCAGATCGAATCAGCTAATAGGCTAAAAAAAAAAAACACCATGCCAACCTCTAGGCATGGTGAAGGGTATGTGAAGATTTGGGGCTATATTCATTCCAAAGGCCAAGGTAACTTTATCAGGATGCATAGTATAGCATAGTAATTTTACATAAGGATGCAAATACTTTTGACCCTTATCTTAAAGAGAAACTATGCAGGATTGGCGCTTTTCGCTCGTTTTATGCTTGCATATTTCCCTGCAGAGCTTCCCCTACAGCTTTAGTGTGTATATATATATATATATATATATATATATATATATATAGGCTATATATATATATTTATAAATTGCAAGCGTGGTTCTTCTCGTTCCCCACGCGTCTCAGACTTCCAGATGTAAACAAGGAGCGATCGCTCCCCGGACAAACTGCAAGGCTGCAATACCGGATAGGGACACTGGGGGCGGGAGGAAATATTACTGTTTTCGATAAAACTGGTCAGTCAAGCAAGACAACAATTTCTCAGCGATTTTATGATTATGAAAATGTTGCATAGGGTCTCTTTAAGGAATAATATTTATTTATTTACAATTCATTATTCATTTACAAATAAATTTGGTGTTCTTAAAGGCTGGATATTTCTTCATTTTTTTTTTACTTAAGGCCTTAAGTTAAATTTTCAAAAGATGATTTTATATTCCTCTTTTTAGTCAACTTTAGCATGGGTAAAAAAATGTATGAGCCTAGCTTTTGCCTATTAACATAAGTTTCTGGTTACTTTTTCCCTTGAGGTGACAACAAAAGACCCACGTCTCCAAAGTGCTCAGCAGGGTCAAAAAAGCCTGACCGTTAATGCCTACGAAACACACTCTGGCAACTACCTACACATTGGTGTCGGATCAACAGAGTTGACCATTGGTGATCAGTTCAAAGTCAACTTCAACCTGGCCGGAAGGAGTAGCACCCAGAACCAAGAGTTGACCTATCTGGTGAGTGTCCTTGACTAGTTTAAACAGTTTAAAAGTGTTTGATAAGTAACCGTTAAAAGACATAAAACAACAAAGAATGGTTAATGAGTGATAGTGATACTAGTCAAACACCCAGTGAATAGAGCACTTTATGGATATTTGATTTGTGCTGATTCTTCTGCGATTATTAGGTTTAACAGGTGTTTTCGTATGTGTGTGTCATTGTTTTATTTTTGTGTGTGTGTGTGTGTGTGTGTGTGTGTGTGTGTGTGTGTGTGTGTGTGTGTGTGTGTGTGTGTATGTGTGTGTGTGTGTGTGTGTGTGTGTGTGTGTGATATGACAGATCCTAAACAAAGGCCAACTTGTGAAAGCTGAGAAGTTCAAGAGACAGGGCCAGGCTCTCGTTACTGTGTCCTTACCAGTGACCAAGGAGATGGTCCCCTCCTTCCGTATCGTGGCCTACTACCACGTGGGCTCATCTGAGGTGGTGTCTGACTCAGTGTGGGTGGACGTGAAGGACACCTGCATGGGAACGGTAAATAAATGTTTATCCTTATTGTGTTTCCCACATTCATTCTTCCAGCAGACACTGTTGATGAAACCAAAATGTAAAAACTGTTGGAACAGTTTTATTTGAACGATTTTTTTTTATAGAATAATGTAGTTACTGGGTATTGAGTCAAGGATCTTGATGTTGTTTACAGTCAAGCCTCTGGCGCTCTTTTCCCATCGTGAGATCCATCTCTTGTGTTTAATAAAACAAAATGTGATGAGGTTAACTTACCTTGTGTAACGGTAGCCAGCTGGTCCATAGCTGTGCAGTATGGACACTGTGTAAACCTCCAAACAGATCCCTTGAGACATAGTGACATGGGCTATCACTTTTCAAAAAAATTACTTGTATAATTGATTCTCCACGTATACGTTTCAATCACCGTTGATCACCGTTGCCTCCATGTTCTGGCAAAGCACTAAACCGCAACGGCCCATTGACACTATATCAGGCTGTTTCCGGTGTGTAAAGTTGGTGTGGATTTACATGAAATTTAATTTACGGAAATGTTAGTAAAGTGTTGTTAAAGAGTTGCCTGCTGCAGCAGCGACATTTCCGGAAAGGTACTGACTCGATTAAATTCATTCTGGACTCTCTATCCGACCACATAAAGACGTGGGGATACTTCGGTTTGGCTTTAGGGACCCTCTACTCACTACCACGTAAGTGTAGTGTTGTTTGGAACAGTAGAAGAGGTATAAAAAGTGTTTTGTAGCGGCGAAAGGACGTGCCCCGGTCACTTCCAGGCTAACGAGTTTTGGCTAAAAACGGTTAACTCGAACTTTCTCAAAATACATCCGAATGACATGATTTTGGTGTCAACTCAACGTATGTACTCCCAATAGTCCGAAAAATTGATCTAAAGTGCATTTCACTCCGGATTATCCCTTTAAGATGCCTTTATTTTATGGGCATATCATAATAGATCAAAAGTACTTAATTACACATAACTGTTGATCTGAAATGGAATTGGCTAATTAATTTTAAAAAAACTGCTAATGATACCCTTTAATCGCTCTGTCAAGGCAGGGCAAGGAACTTTTCCACTATATTAACATTGTTTAGATGCACCTGTATGTACAGTCAGTTTGTGTGGTCACTCATCCCAACGGGCATTTGCATTGCTTTCTTTCTCCTGCTTCCTATCATCAGTTAAAAATGGAGGGCTCTCGCCCTGGTGATGTGTATTCACCCCGTCAGAAATTCAGTCTGAAGATCAGCGGAGACCCAGGGGCCAGAGTTGGGCTGGTAGCCGTGGATAAAGGAGTCTACGTCCTCAACAATAAGCACAGACTCACCCAGAGCAAGGTACCACCATTTTGTCCTCTTAACGCATTGATAATCAGTATCTGTGTATCATCTGGACAGTCTGGACATCTGGAAGTGTTGGAATGGTGGTCGCAGATGAAGGAATCAATCCCTCAGAGACATTTTTTTTTTTTACTTCCTAATTTTCGTCAGATCTGGGACGTAGTGGAGAAGCATGACACAGCATGTACGTCTGGCAGTGGTCAGGACAGCATGTGGGTGTTCTACGACGCCGGCTTAGTCTTCCGGACCAATCATGACAGTGGCACACATGAACGCTCAGGTAAACTACACTAAGATTCACACCTTGCAATTTATATATTTGTATATAGCCTATATATGTATAAATATATGCGCTAAAGCTGTCGGGGAAGCTCTGCAGAGAAATATGCTAGCATAAAACGAGCGAAAACAAAAAACGAAACCGAAACCAGAGATGAAATCGCCAATCCTGCATAGTTCCTCTTTAAGATCAAAAAATCTATTTTGTATTGTTTTAAGTATGAAAATGTGTCTTATCAAGACAAATGTGCTTACTGCACTTGCAGATAAATGTGCTTCTTTTCAGGAAGAATTGACTTAAAATAAGTAAAACCTTTCTTAAATTAAGTCAAATGAGATTTCACAAGAAAACACTAGGTAAGTCTAGTTGTACTGAAAACAACACCATCTCGTTGTTTTTATCTTAATATGATAAGATTAAAACAGTTGGTCAAATTTGATAAGACAAGCATTTTTTTGCTGTGAACATTCACACCTGAACGCTCAGGTGAACTATATTAACATTCACACCTTAACGCTTAGGCAAACTACTCTCCACTGGTGATATAATGTTCACACCTGAACGCTCAGGTCAGCTACAAACTGTCCACTAGAGATGTGCATTCCTGGTCTTTCCCTTCTTTCTCCTCCAGGTACCACATGCACACGGCCTGCAAAGAAGCTACCGGTAATAGTGAAAAAGGTGATGCCTGTGAGGGTGGAGGTGAGGCCTGCGCTCAGGGCCCGGGTGGAGCTCAGGAGGATGTCTAGCGCAGTCTTCCACGTGAGACAGCCTATTATGCAGCCTGTGGAGGTGCCTGTGGAGGTGCCTGTGGAGCAGCCCCCTCCCACAGCTGGTGAGTCATAACTACATGGGCCACTACTCAACACAAGGCCTGTAGGTCCATGCAATGTCACGTCTCAGAGAATATTTACATTGATACCTTAAAGTATTTAATTACTGGCTTCAGTACTTAAGGGTGCATGGCTTGCATGATTACATATGAGAGAGAGAGAGAGAGAGAGAGAGAGAGAGAGAGAGAGAGAGAGAGGTAAATAAAGTATATTTTTGGAAGACAAACTTGTTTACATTTGCCGTATTGTTAATTTGGCTGTATGAATGATTCAAATTGATTTTAATTGTGCTCCTGTATCGGGATACCTGCCAGAAGAGGAAGATGATGATGACTTTTATGTTGAGTCGGAGGATATCAGTTCCAGGTCACAGTTCCCAGAGAGCTGGCTGTGGGAGGAAGAAGACCTTCCTGAGTGCCCTGCAGAGAACAAACTCTGGTGAGAGGCAGGACAACTCGGATCACAACAACAACTACTACAAGTAGAGATGCACTTCCTGAAGGAAATGCAAGATCACTTGTGATAGCATACAACAGCTATAGTATGACATCAACAATAAGAACCAACCCCTTCTCCACTTTGTTCTCGTCCTCTTGAACAACTGATTTGTGGAACAAGAACAACTTTTTATCATATACTCATTAAAGCGACCCATAAAAGCCTCATTCATTACTCAGAGTATATGTGTTTTGAAAAACAAAAAAACTGACATTTAGAATAATTTAGTTTATTTAATTCTTACTCTCTTTGACAGCACAACCACGTCATTGACTAAGACGAGTCACATGAAGGATTCCATCACCAGCTGGCAGGTCATGTCCATCGGTGTCTCTAAGACTCACGGTAAGACAGCTGGGTCCATCTCTGTCTCAATTTCCACCAAAGACCTCACTGGAGGACCCCGTTCATGCTGTTTAATGGTGTTTAATAGTGCTGAACTTTTTGAATTTCATTTTTCAAAATAGATGCGTACTTTACATATAATATATACGATCAAAAGCCCATAGTAGAAAATCAAGTACATGTTTTGTACAGAGTGATCACATTATGGTCATGGTGCATAAACAATGCTAGGTTTCTTCCTGCAAGCACCTAGTCTGGTTTTCACCATACTAAGCTCAATCTTTTAAGATTGAACATTAGTCTGGGGAAGATGCGCTTTGATTCTACTGCAAAAGAGGCGTGATCATGGGCATCATTCAAATGACTCCGTACACAATTGCCACGAGTGGGGCTAGTTGGTAACTTAAACTTTTAGCCTACCAAAGCCGGTCAGTAAATCGCAAACACATCCATCTGCTGTATGAACTGTTCCAGGACAAGTTTTTGTTCTGTTTTCAAAGAAAACTTGACTTTAACATCTTCCAAAACAGAAGCGACTGCTGCTTTCATTTCGTTGCTGCTTAAGTTTCGTTATCGTCACGTCACCGACCAATAGTGTGCCAGGACTAGATGGCCGTTTCTGATTGGAGCCAATGATTCTGGGAATGAAACAGCGAAAGTAGATCTGCTGGTATCCAGCCTGAGCTGCCGGGCGAAATTCAAATTCCCCTGGAAGTTCAGGCAGGGTTCACCCAGCCTAGCAAGCACCTTTATTACAGACATCAAACTTATGAGTATTCATTTATTATTAGTAATAACAGTTATCTTGTATTGAAGGTATATGTGTGGCAGAGCCCTATGAGATGGTGGTGAAGAAGGACTTCTTCATTGACCTGAAGCTGCCCTACTCTGCTGTGCGTAACGAGCAGATAGAAATCAAAGCCGTCCTCTACAACTACATGAGCATGAAGATGAAGGTAAACTTGTGTTTCAGAGTCAATTGTTATCATCCGAAAAAGAGAGTGGTAAACTATATGAAAAAATATACAAATTATATCAAGTCAGGGTGCTTGCTCTGGTTTGGAAAATTCTGAAAATGTGTTATTGCATACATTCTATATAGTGAATGCCAATGCACTTTCCAAACTTTTAACCCCTTCATGGATAGGTTGGCTGTAAACCGAATTGCCCTTGGGGACTAACGTTTTCTGAATCTGAATTTGAATCTGAATTGTTACCACTAATGTGAGACCTCAAGGTAGCTTCTGTCATGACTCTTTCTCATTTGAAGTACCAAACAGAGCGTGTGTGTGTCGTGTGGGATGGATAAGCCCAATCAACATTGTGGTTCGACTGCACAATTATAACACTATAAGTATAACATTATAGCACAACACAGATGGGAAGATGGCCGTATATACTTTCATTTCCCCAGCATCTCTCAAGACAATGCGCATCCCATGAATTATCAAAGGCTCTGGCCCAATCTCTTTAAAATCTTCAAAGAAGATTTTACGAGTTCTCCCTGCTTACTGAAATTCGCTGCGTGACCTGTGGACGAAACAGAATGTGAAATATTAGAATATTTTTTGCGCACAAATTTTTCGCATTTTCGCACCACAAATTCGTGTCATAACTGGTGTACTTAAGACTATTTACCCTCTTAGCCGTGGGCTGCATTGATTCTGTCTCTGCCCAGGTACGGGTAGAGATTATGGAGACCAAAGACGTGTGCAGTGTGGCCACCAAGAAGGGCAAGTACCGCACTACTATTGAGATGGACCCAATGACATCAAGAGCAGTCCCCTTCATCATCATCCCCATGCAGCGGGGCAAACACACCATCGAGGTGAAGGCAGCCGTGTACGATGAGGTCATTACTGATGGTGTCAAGAAGGACCTGCTGGTGGTGGTGAGTTTCAGAAATAAATAAATAGACAAATAAGCACAATTAAGACGAAAAAACATCCAAATAAATAACTTCCTGCAAATACCAAAATAAATGAAATAAGTGAGTAAAACAAATAAAACTAAAAATATATAATTAATGCCCCTTTTCAGGCTGAAGGTATGCGGTCAGAGATGCAGGTGGCTAAAGTTGTACTGAACCCATCTAAACATGGTGAGTCCATGATGGAGCATCCACAAATAAAGTGGGCCTAGGCTACTCTCTTTTTATACTGTAACAGCAAACTCGCAAGTACTGAGAGCTATACTCTAAGTAAACTAGCGAATGACACTTTGACAGAAACATAATGCCATAAACATTCATGACTTGTTTATAATGTTTATGACACTTTCATGACAGTGTCATGTGCCACTCTATTGTAGACACCATCAAGTAAAGTGTAACCAAGTATATCTTAAAAAGGAATGTTGAAAAAATTTTTTGACTTACTCAGGTGGAACTCAAGTAGAGAACATCATCAGCCAAGTACCCCGCAAACAAGTCCCTGGCACCCCTGCTAACACCTACTTCACAGTCTCAGGTAAAGTACACTTCACAACTTTCACAATTTGCATTTATATACAGCAAAATCAAGGCACCCAAAGCACTTTGCAGTGAATAGGGAACCCGGACGACCACTAGCCTCAACTTGGGTGATGTGCGGTAGCCATTATGTGTCAGAATGCTCAGCACACACCACCATGAACTGAGATGGAGACAGAGGAAATGAATCAATGAGCCATAAACATAAACAAAATGATTCAACTAGCATTACACTGCAGACGTTGACTAGCATTTTAAACAGTTTCTGCCGTTTTTATGGGAGAATTGGTCATATCATTCTACCGTTTATACATCTCATTAACACCCACTGTTGATGACGCAACCTTGGTTCGGTTCAGAACTGGTGTAAATGTGAGCTGGTTCACGACATAGCACCACGGTTCAAAGACTTTCGAACGGCACCAGTTCAACACCAGCTTCGCGTTTGGTGAAAAACGGCCTTTAGGGGACCTGATTGAATGGGCCAAATACACAGGGGGGTAATTACAGGACCGGATCGAATGAGAACGTTTGAGGATTTTGCAAGGGAACCAAGGAAACCTCTAATCATCTGTCATAGATGCTATAGAGGTAGTCTACATATATGTTTGTGGAGCCAAACATACATTTTCAACAGGAGTGGACAATAAAGACCTTTATTCTATTTTATATGATGTTTTTTATTCAGCCAATCAGATCAGTCAGACCATTGAGAAGGCCATCACTGGAGACTCGTTGGGTTCCCTCATCGTGCAGCCCAGAGGCTGTGGGGAGCAGAACATGATCTACATGACACTGCCCCTTATCGCCACACACTACCTGGACACCACCAACCAGTGGGAGAAAGTGGGGCTGGAGAAGAGAGCCACAGCCATCAAATACATCAAGATGGGTGAGTCACACACTATTAAATACATCAGCATCAGTGAGTCACACACTATCAAACACATCAACATGGGTGAGTCACACACTATCAAGTAGTGTATCTATCAAATATCAAAATCAAATTGTGTGTGTGCGTGTGTGTGTGTGTGTGTGTGTGTGTGTGTGTGTGTGTGTGTGTGTGTGTGTGTGTGTGTGTGTGTGTGTGTGTGTGTGTGTGTGTGTGAAATTTATTTTAATCTCTGTAGGATACCAGCAGGAGTTGGCCTTCCGTAAGCCAGATGGGGCATTTTCTGTTTGGGCAGACAAACCAGGCAGTGCTTGGTGAGTTGCAGGACATTCAATTCAACAACGATTCCATGATACTCAAGATGACTCATGATGACGATACTCTTTCCCCTCCCCACAAAAACCCTACAGGCTAACGGCGTACGTGGCTAAGGTCTTTGCCATGACTGGTGACCTCATCAGCATAGAAGAGAAAGTGGTCTGTGAAGCCCTCAAGTGGTTGGTGCTGAACTCCCAGATGCCAGATGGCATCTTCAAGGAGACCTTCAACGTGTACCATGCAGAGATGGTGGTATGGTATCCTGATGACATATTGCCCTTTGCTTTGTGCAAACTGGCAACGCTATAGTGCGTGAAATAGAAAAGGTGCCATGTTGTCAATATACTAGTTTACTCTGTAAACATTTATTTTTCTGAAAAAATATGCATTTTTTTTTTTCTGGCGAAATCTCAGGATACTTGTAAACATCTGCCGATCACTGCCCACAGACACGAGTACCATGCTACCAAAGATCCTTCATTTCTGACAAGATAGAGCAACATATTGCATCTCTATGGAAGCCAAATTCGAACAGTTCCTGTCTGCTTAAGGAAAGACGTCATAGTGGGATATCGATCGGCAAGCAGTTCAGTTCAAATGTAACGTCACTTTCTAGGTCTGCTTAAAGGGGGATTTGGCCCCCCCTACCCTTTGGGAAAACAGAGCGCGGAAATGATCGAACGTTTGCGCCTCTCGCCCCGCTTTAACCCTCTCTGATGCTACCATGGAGTTCTAGTTCTAGTTACCAAAGTTCTAGTTCTAGTTGCCAAAGTTCTAGTTCTAGTTCTAGTTGCCAAAATGGCCTAAACTGCTCATTTGACGTCTTTATTACCTCCGCCAAGGAGGTTATGTTGTCATCGGGGTTTGTTTGTTTGTGTCTGTCTGTCTGTCTGTCTGTCTGTCTGTCTGTCTGTCTGTTTTTTTTTTCACATTGTGTTTGTATTTTACAGAATAAAACGATACACGGCACCCATAGAGAGTAGCGATTAATACTCCGTCTGATCTGCCCAATTCTGTATGTCAGTGTGGTAAAAGTGTGATGTGTTTCCAGGGGGATGTGAGAGGAAGTGATGCAGATGCTTCCATGACGGCATTTGTGCTGATCGCCATGCAGGAGGGCAGCGAGCAGTGCAGTAAATCTGTCACTGTAAGGAACACACTCAGATTTTCATACGTGTGTGTGTGTGTGTGTGTGTGTGTGTGTGTGTGTACTGCATGTGGGTGTGCAGAGGGAGAGAGACAGAGACACGTTTCCACTGCAGCCATGCTGGTGCCGGTGCCGGTGCTTTACCAGAACCAGCTCAACGTCAGCACCGGCACCAGCACCGGCACGGCCCTGGTGGAAAAGAGGTAATAGAGAGACTGAACTAATTATCTAACCTACCTGGTTGCTATTTTAGGGTCAGCGGATTTACTAAATGCTTAGATTTAATATTTTGTCCGGAAAATATCCAAAGTGACCTACATCACCACCAAGTGACCTACATCGCCTACTGTACATCTTTGATATCCAAAGTGACGAAAGGATAATATTGTCCCCAGAGCAACTTGGGGTTAAAGTGCCTTGCCAAAGGGCACATTGGTAGAAGGAGGAAATTGAACCCACAACTTTCAGGGGACTGCACACCAGCCCAGCTTCTTAAAGGGACACTTCACCGATTAGCATTAAGCTTTGTATCCAGCCCAGTATGAAAGGTCAAAGTAACAAAAATTAAATATAAAGTAAATTACAAAGTAAAATGTCATGTAAGTCATATCACCAAGTATCAAATTTAAATCTATCAACGATTATTAAATGTAATTTAACTTAAAGTTTAAATCAATGTCATTTGAATTTTGAATTACGTTAAACTTTACATCAATTGAATAAGAAGTTGAATTCATTTTAAGTCATTTTAAGTTTACTTTGTAATTTACTTTATATTTAATTTTTGTTACTTTGACCTTTCATACCCCAGCTCCTTAAAGATAAAGGTAACACTTTAGTTTGGGGTGTCGCTGTTACAGTGTACCTACCTAATTAGGTACAGTGGTACAACCTGTACCTGTGTACTATCAACAACATGTACTATCAGGTACTATCATTGTACTTGCATTATGTATTTGTGGGTACCTACATATAGTTGTTACATTGTAATACTGAGTGCTTTTACAAAACTTTGCCAATTTGCCTACATTTTTCATCAGAGGCAAAGGGCTGACCTGAGACCTGCTGGATGGGGTAAATCTGGTCATTTTTTTTTTTTTTCAATTTAATGTCGCTTATAGAGCGCCAATACATTACACATGTCTCAAGGCGCTTTACAGAGTGTTAGACATTCAAAGAGAGCCCATGAGTAACAGGGGCAAGGAAAAACTCCCTAGAATTGGAGATACATATAGGAAGAAACCTCAGACAGACCCACGACTCAAGAGCCCAACCCATCTGCCTTGGGTCAGTTACAGTACAGTCATTTGTAGTTTGAAAGTTACAATGACAATGAAAGTTCAAATAGTCCAGTGTAGGGAATAAATTGTCCATTAGTAATCCATTAGTTATTTCTGAAGGTGATGGGTCGCTGGGATCCGAGGGCCAAAGATTCGGGCAGGGAACCACAGCAGGCGATGTTAGGGCAGTCATAGGGATGGCGAAGGCAATGGCGATGGTAGGGCAGTCAGAGGGATGTGACTCTTTTGTGGGGAAAAGATAAATAAAAGATTTGATATACAAACCATTCTTAGCTCCAGTCAAGGGGTCATTGTCTTCATGTAACAGCTGTGCAGCTACAACCGTGTTACGGGTTTATGGCACTGTTTCAAAGAGTAATAAGTGTGTACCAACACAGTTGATACATGTGCGGTATACATAGGGTAATGGCAGACATGTTCCAAGACATCAAAGACACAACATACATGTCATATGTGCATGCAAGTAATTGACTGGTACACTTAACAGGTTTATTCCACTGTATCTAAGAGTAACAAAGGTGTAGCAGTGCAGCTGTTACATTTATCAACTGTGTTGGTAGTACACACTTACTACTCCTTGATACAGTGACATAAACCCGTAACAAGGTTGTAGCAGCACAGCTGAATACAATGACCCCTTGACTGGAGCTAAGAATGGTTTGTATATCAAATCTTTCATGACCAGATTTACCCCATCCAGCAGGTCTCAGGTCAGCCCTTTGCCTCTGATGAAAAATGTAGGCAAATTGGTAAAGTTTTGTAAAAGCACTCAGTATTACAATGTAACAACTATATGTAGGTACCCACAAATATATAATGCAAGTACAATGATAGTACCTGATTGTACATGTTGTTACACAGGTTGTACCACTGTACCTAATTAGGCAGGTACACTGTAACAGCGACACCCCAAACTAAAGTCTTTTTTAAGGTCTTTTTTGTGCTTTATATTTCATGCATAGGACACTAACTCAATCGACAACAGTGACATACCATAAACTAGACAAAGCTAAATAAATAGATAAAAAAGGTATAATATCAGCAAACAACAATCAGCCTACTCAAACTCACATCATGGTGATTTTTGTCAACAGAGTCTTCCTGAGAGTATGAAGAAAGCCACCGAGTATCTGGAAGGACGACTCAAAACTCTCTCCAATCCGTACGCTGTTGCTATGGTTTCCTACGCCCTCGCCAATGTTGGCAAGCTGAACCAGGAAGTCCTCTTGAAACACGCTTTTGAAGGTTGGTTAGGAAATCTGTCACAGATTTGTGGGTGCATCAAGTCAACATAGTTTCACAATGTCAGCTTCAAAGCAACTGTCTACTATGAACTACTACGACAGAAACTTAGCAATGCATGTATAACACTTGATATTATGAAGTTTCATACTTGAAGTAATTTTCTTTTTTAGATTGTCATAATACAGCGGTTCCCAAACCTTTTCCCCCACATACCACCGTACACGCCCTTACTCAGC
Organism: Sardina pilchardus; assembly: GCF_963854185.1. Classification (NCBI taxonomy): domain Eukaryota; kingdom Metazoa; phylum Chordata; class Actinopteri; order Clupeiformes; family Clupeidae; genus Sardina; species Sardina pilchardus. The sequence goes on along the minus strand of NC_084994.1, from coordinate 21,207,825 downwards.
TCGATTATAACCCGATTCAGATTGATATATTTATTCATAAATGAATTACAGAACATTTTAAAAGTTAATTAACACATTTCCGCCCTTTTCATCTCACGTAACCCCTAGAAGCAGCTTGCGTACCACAGTTTGTGAATCCCTGTCCACAAAACTCAATCTACTGTAAACAAACTATTCTCTGTGTGTGGATAATTCCTAATTTGGGAATGTCGGTCAGTATTAGTGAAAATGCACTGTACTTGAAGAGACCTGGATGTTGATCCTCTTTTAGATCGCACTCACTGGCCAGTGAAGAGTAACAAGTTCTTCACTCTGGAGGCCACAGCCTATGCCCTGCTGGCCCTGGTGAAGGCCAAGGAGTTTGAGAAAGCAGCACCCATCGTGAAATGGCTGAATGAGCAACAGTTTTATGGAGGAGGCTACGGATCCACACAGGTACAAAGCTAAGCCTAGTAGTGTGTGTGTGTGTGTGTGTGTGTGTGTGTGTGTGTGTGTGTGTGTGTGTGTGTGTGTGTGTGTGTGTGTGTGTGTGTGTGTGTGTGTGTGTGTGTGTGTGTGTGTGTGTGTTTGTAAATTTAGCCCCACTAAACCCCCTTCTCCACTGTCTCCAGTCCACCATCATGGTGTTCCAGGCCGTAGCGGAGTACGCAGCTCAGGTGAAGCAGCAGCAGCAGGACCTGGACGTGGAGATCCAGGTGTCTGGACGTTCCGCACCCATCAGGTGGACCATAGACAACAGTAACGCCTATGTGACCCGCTCAGGAAAGGTACCGGCTACATTAGTTTACTCTATCAAATCTAACATCTGTAACAGATGGACCATAGACAACAGTCGTGCCTTACGTGACACGTTCAGGGATTGGCGCTGTGCCTCAGAGATGCATGTTCATGAAATGAGAATACAGCATTTCTGGGTGTGCACAATAGCTCCAGATTACCAACCACAGTATAGTCTAAATTAAATCTGTCAAATATAGAATGTCTACATTTTGTTTACTCTATCAAATATCGATATAAAAAGATACAGGGGCCTCCCCTCCAGAACAAGCAGGATGCTCAACAGCTTCTTCCCACAAGCACTGACGATAGTGAACAGCTTATGCTCTTCCATTGCCACCCTAGGACTATTATGGATTGTTTTTGCATACTACACTTTATGGCATAGAACTGCACCTGCACTTTGGCCAGCAATAGCAGCCTCTTTTCTGTGATGTTTGTAGTGTGTCTTAAATGTTCTTTTTAAAGTTAGTTTTAATTCCTTTCTTTAGCTTTTTATGTGTGGTACTGACCAAATGCTTAGGGGGACGGTATTCCATTTTCTTTGTGTACAGGCGTGCATGAGAGAATGACAATAAATTAAATCTTGAATCTTGAAATATAGAATATGTCTTTTATAACGGAATTTGTCAAAGGCCTGCTTATCCTGCCTGTGGATACTCCATGCATAGGTTAAGGCGTTTTGCTGATACTGTGTGCTGAAATGGACAAGGCTATTGATTATTATTAATATATTTGTGGTGATTTCCGTTATATTCCTTGCAGGCGGATTTGAACCAGAACCTAAAGGTCAACGCCACTGGGACAGGCGAAGCAACGTTGTCTGTACGTTTCTGTTTGTGACACTAATACAATCATCATTATCATTTTGAACAACAACAACAACAACAACAACAACAACAACAAACGGTCCCCGTAGAATTTGAATTACAAGGGGACAAAATGTGTACCATTGTTAAGCTGGTGCTCAAGACATTTCATGAGGACGAATTCATCTCAGCCTATTGTACAGTACAGATACTCACAATACACTGACTGACTGAATGACTGACTGACTGCCCGAATAATTTGTTTATCCCTCTGCCTGTTTCATAGGTGATGACCCTTTATTATGCCATGCCGGAGGAGGTCACTTCAGAGTGCACAGCATTCGACTTAAAAGTGAAACTGGACAAGCAGGATAGTGGTGAGATAATGGCACTTGATATGTAGTGGACAAGCAGGACAGTACGTTAGATGGTAATGTGCATATACACTGCAAAAATGAAATCTAACCAAGTCTACAATTATTCACTATCAAATAATGTAACATTTGAACTACTCGACTAATTAACTGCTCAACCATTTCAACTGTCAGTTGTCATCAACTTTGACTCCTGCCAACTGTTTCCTCTGCCACAACTGTTTCAAAATAAAAGTCCTCAGTACCATAATTCCTTATTAAATAATTTAACCATTTAAACTACTCAACTAATCAAATCTTCAGCCATTTTAAGGGCAAGTTGACAAAATATGACTCCTGCCAACTGTTTCCTCTGACCACAACTGTTTCAAAATAAAAGTCCTCACTACAGTAATTTACTATAGAATAATATAACTACTCAACTATTTAACTGTTCAGCCATTTTACTTGCCAGTTGTCATCAACTATGACTCCCACAACCTGTTTCGTCTTCCCACAACTGTTTCAAAATAAAAGTAATCAGTACCATAATTCCCTATTTAATCATTTAACTCTTTAAACTATGCAACTTTTTAAACTCTTTAGCCATTCAAAATTACAGTTATTATCAACTATGACTCCCGCCAATCATGACAATCTTTGTGCTTTGATCATATTTGAAACAATACAGTATTTAACAAAATGTTAGTCCACAGCATTGGCATTTTCATGCACTCTAGTTCAAGTTGATCTTTCTGTTTCCAGTGACCTATCCGGGGGCCAAGGAATCGTACATGCTGACTATTGATATCCTGTAAGTTTAAAGCATCACTGTCTTTATCATGAGTTGTTTGATCTCGAGGGTGCATACTCTCACGACAAAGCTTGTATTTGTACACCCTTATGGTTTTACATTTATAGAGTCAAAGATTATTTGTGTCTGAAATTAGCATTTATTATGAATTATATGCTCTCCAGGATCCCATTGTAAATGCTCTGACCCCATGGGATTCACCACCTCCACAAATTGCCATGCCAAATATTTGTTTTGTGCCTTTCCCAAACCCAAGGTGGCTTTAAACGGTGTGAATCGTTTATATACAGACTAATAGATTAGTTGTGACTATCCATCTTCAGGTACTTGTCAAAGGAGCGTGACTCCACCATGTCTATCTTGGACATCAGTATACTGACTGGATTTGTGGTGGATGAAACCGACCTCACCAAGGTAACTGACCTGAGCAGAGGGAGAAATTGTTGGTGTGTGTGTGTGTGTGTGCGTGCGTGCGTGCGTGCGTGCGTGCGTGCGTGCTTGCGTGCGTGCGTGCGTGCATGTGTGTGTGTGTGTGTGTGACTAGAACCTATACAGGTGTGTGTCTGTGTGTGTGTGTGTGTGTGAGAGAGTGAGTGAGCGTGTGAGGGAGAGGGGATCAGAGGAAGACAGAGTGAGAGAAAAATGCGAAGTATTCTGTATTCTGTCCTTCCTCAGCTGTCTAGAGGTGCCGACAGGTTTATCCAGAGATTTGAGATGGACAAGATGCTGTCCGAGAAGGGCTCCCTCATCCTTTACATGGATCAGGTGTGTTATAAATCTGTCTGTCTTTGTATGTCTGTCTGTCTCCCTAGCTATCTATCTTTCCTTTACCTGGAACAGGTATTTCATCCATCTATCTATCTGCCTGTTTGCTCACAGTGTCTCTTTCCCCCCTCTCTCTCTCTCTCTCTCTCTCTCTCTCTCTCTCTCTCTCTCTCTCTCTCTCTCTCTATCTCTCTTTCTCTCTCTCTATTTCAGGTGTCTCGTACTACAACAGGTTCAGTAGCCTTCAGAATCCACAAGGTGATGGAGGTGGGGCTTCTACAGCCGGCTGCTGTTTCTGTGTATGAGTACCTCGATATGGGTGAGGGAAAACACACACACCAGACAATTTAAGTTATTTACACATTCACATACTCAAGAAGACACACACACACACACACACACACACACACATCCATCCAAAGCCCTCATGTATCCCTGTCCTCTTTGCAGAAAACCGCTGTGTGAAGTTCTACCACCCTGTGAAGATCGCTGGAGAGCTGAACAGACTCTGCCAAGAGGACCTCTGCCAATGTGCCGAGGGTAACAACCACTCAATCACTGAAGCAGCATGAGACAGTTTAAACTGTTTTTATTTACATGGTTAAACAATCTTTAGGCAATTTGAACCTGCTCTTGAATGGTCAAGTTACCATTCGGTAGTTTAAACTGCTTTTTAAACAGTTTGATCATCATTAGGTGTGTTTTAGCAACACTAGCTAACTGTTTACCATTGTATGGTATGTTTCCTTGCTGTCAGTGTTTTATGTTTTGTTAAATATGGCATTTTGTTGAGTCAGGATGAGTCTAATTCGGTATTATACGGCTCTTCACAATGCTGGTAGAGCGTTTCATTGACGTGAATGGGATTTCCCAACGTTCTACGATCAAATTTATTCATGTAATTGAAACAACCTAACATGACAGTGTAATCACAGCTTTCAATGGGACTGGGGTTCGTACTTGTGATTTGAAGGTGAACTATGCGAGTTTTGTTTAGCCTAATTTGCCTTTACTGATCAGCTTCAGAGTCTTTGGATTTGATTATTTGACTTATTTCGGGTGGAATGATGGCCGTCTCGCTTCCCCCTAGCGCACGTGGGCGGAAAAACTATGCTTGCAAGTTTGTGCCACCGGGACTGACTGATTGTGGAGTGTTGTAAAATATACACACTAAAGCTGTAGGGGAAGCTCTGCAGAGAAACCTGCAAGCGTAAAATGAGAAAGCAGCGAAGAAATAGTCAAACCTGCATAGTTCTTCTTTAAGTATATCACTCCACAAGTCCGGTCACTGTGTGGAGTGATGGACTGTTGATCTGTGTTCTGAAGACTGCTTGATTCAAATTCAGCGTGTGTTGCAAACTATTTGTTTCTCAGCAAAAGCCAAGTAAAATGGTAAAAAATATATGAAAAGAGACATAACATGTGGAGTTTATTTATTAAGTAGCTGTATAATAAGCTTGATAATGTATGGAACGCCGGTCTGGAAAATAAGTCCTGATAATGACCGTTCCATACATTATCCCTTACGTACATCTGAAGAATGAAAGCTAGTACTGTTTTGTAGACACCCATTTAGGACATTCTGATTTTTTTTGTTGTTGTTGTTGTTTTGTGTTTGTTTTTGTTTTTTGTCGCTGAAGCTCACCCGTATTACGTACCATTTTGACACAGTGCAACATACGTTCCAGAGTTACGTGTGTAGAGGCCTGGGTTGTGGTAATATAGTCTTCAGACAGCAGGTGTCGCTAATGTGCCTTGTGTGTGTTCCAGAGGGTTGCTGTGTGAAGAAGTCTGGGTCAGTCAAGGCCACGGATCGATCACATTCAGCGTGTGCACACGGCATTGACTACGGTACACACTACACACTTGTACCTTTGTGCTTGAAATCAGCTCTGCACAGAGATCATTCCACTGATTTATTGCTATATGTCTTCCAAAATGGAGTTTTACATTCTCCTTTTGTGGTTGATCATGAGCCCGTTTTGTTTTTGTCAGAGCAGAGTGAATAACTTTTTGTGTGTGTGTGTGTGTGTGTGTGTGTGTGTGTGTGTGTGTGTGTGTGTGTGTGTGTGTGATTCAGCAAGAGGTTGTGTGTGTCCTAAATATAAAGAATGATTTACATGGCATACAGTGTTTGACTGACTTAATGGCTGACAAGTTTTTTCCTTTTTAGTGTACAAAATTACAGTAGAGAAGATGGACCTGACTCACCATACAGATGTCTACCACATGAAGGTCAACTATGTCATCAAGGAAGGTATGATACACTCACAATAATTAAAGGTGCTATATGTAAGAACGACTACTAGTGTTTGAAACAGCCATTGCAGTCTGAAATCAAAACATAAGAGAGCTTGAAGTAGGCCAAAACACAAAACAATCAAATCTGTTTTTGCAGCTTGGAAATGAAATTCTGAATATCATGGCTGTAACATCGTTGTCAGTTAAGCCACATTTGGGGGAAAAAAAACATGTTTCTTTAATCTCCCATGGCAAATTATGGCGATTTGATCACTTATTAAAATAAATGTATTGCATAGCTCTTTGTGCAATTGTGTTTTAAGCCCCCAACATTGTCTTCCAGGCAGCACTGCCACCGTCGACTCAAAGGCACCTAATCCTAACCCTAACCTTAATCCATGCCTAACCCTAGCACCTTTCAGGCAGCACTGCCTTGAAGACAATGTTGGGGGCTTAAAACACCAAGAAACTATTATACAGTAGCACCTTTATTTATTTAAGACAGTTAATTGTAAATATTTTTGACCCTCCAAGGCAAAACCAGTCGCTTTACACACAATACTATTTTGAGAAAATCCATGATAAAGAAACATAATTCGACAGTTTAAGGTCTACACTTTCATATAGTAAACTAATTTCACGGAAAAACATACGTTTTGACTGTTAAACCCGGTGAAGATTGCCGTTGTCCACGCTGCTTAAAAAAGCGATTTTCTCCTCTTCTGGCATATCACGACGGGCCAACTTGCCAACTTTGCATGCGATAGTTGTTGTAATACCCTCCATATACATATCATTTGAAGGCTTAGTTTAAGGCCGTTCATGTCAGTACAATAACTTAACTTTGTAAATTTTATCAAAGCGACTGGTTTTGCCTTGGAGGGTCACATTTGTGAATTATGTTTATTTGTATTATGATGGCGATAGTTTGAGCTGATATTTTGTTCATATTATGACATGGTGATGCTTGCTCGACTTGCATGATACTACTTATATGGTCATAGATATTGAGTAGCATTAGCCCGTTGATGCTAATAACTTCTGACTGACTGCAATTGACACCACACTTACAATGTTGATTAACCCTGTGAGATAATGGTTGAATAAAGGAGCTCTAACCCTCTGTTTTCTCTCTCTCTCTCTCTCTCTCTCTCTCTCTCTCTCTCTCTCTCTCTCTCTCTCTCTATATATATATATATATATATATATATTCATATTAGGAGTTCTAACCGTGTTCTCCCTCTCTCTCAATTCAAAATTCAAAAATTCTAAAAGTTGCTTTATTGGCATGACAAATGAAAACTTTTATTGCCTCTCTCTCTCTCTCTCTCTGTCCCTTCCCTGTGAGATAATGATTGAATAAAGGAGTTATAACCCTCTGTCCTGTCTCTCCCATACTGTCTTTCTCTCTCTCTCTCTCTCTCTCTCTCTGTCTGTCCCTTCCCTGTGAGATAATGATTGAATAAAGGAGTTCTAACCCTCTGTCCTGTCTCTCCCAGGTACTGACTTTGGTGTGGAGGGCCACATGCGTGAGTTCGTTGCCCATCCCAACTGCAGGTCCAAGGTGGCGCTGCAGCAGGGGAAGAGCTACCTGATCATGGGCCACAGGGACGACGTGGTGCTGGTCGGGAGCAGGTGAGTGAGCCAGCTGCTTCTCTATCTGGACTTTCTCTGCTGGTCTAGAGTCGAGCAGGCTGGATGCTCATGTTTCTCTCTCTCTCCCCCTGTCCTTGTGTGTCTGTCTGTCTGTCTGTCTGTCTGTCTGTCTGTCTGTCTGTCTGTCTGTCTGTCTGTCTGTCTCTCTCTCTCTCTCTCTCTCTCTCTCTCTCTCTCTCTCTGTGTTTCCACAGTTATAAGTACCTGCTCGGCCATGTCACCTGGTTGGAATACTGGCCAACTGAAGAGGAGGCTCAGACTCCAGAACATGCAGACACCTTTGCTGCCATTGAGCTTTTCTCTCATGAGGTCACGACTCTTGGATGCTCCATATGAAAACACAGATACTCAAGGGATAATCAACGACGCGCCGTGCGTTTTTATAGGAAAATAATGCACGTTCAAAGTGGTAATAAGGTCCCGATGCCGCAGGCGGAGGGGCTTTTACACTTCCATAAATGCATTATTTGTCTAGAAACGCACGGCATGGAGTTGATTATCCCGCTTATACCACTGCTACTATCAGAAGGCTCAGAACCCAGGATATGCAGACACCTTTGCTGCCATGCAGAGCTTCTCCCACAACCTCATGATATTTGGGTGCTCCATATGACAACACAATTGGGTGCTCCATATGACGACCATGTGAAGACACCAGAGCATACACCATAAAATACACATATTATAAACATAGATACATATGAAGAATTTGGTTCTAAAACCACCATTTGAATATATTCATTTTGTTTTCCAAGTATTTTCAGTGGAACTGTAATAATTTGTTTTTAATGCTACAACTACACTTTTATTGATATTTCCTCAAATACACAATTAAATTACAAGACTTGTTCATTTCCTACATGACTTTTTTTTGTATTCTTTACATCTTTTAAATTTGAATAAACACAACAACATTGAAAATTCTTGGTGTTTTGCTCATTTATGATCTGTTCCATTGCATCAAATTCAGTTGCAGAAAGCAAAGCATACTGTACATGTTATGTCACCACTGAATTCACAAAACTGAGGACAGTATCCTCGCAGCTGTCCTGTAAGTGTGTCAAATGTGTTGAGAGAGAGAAAGTGTGTGTGTGTGTGTACACGCGTGGTTTGGGCACCTGCATCTGCTACTTTGCAGGCATATGACTTATGGTAAGTGTGTATGTAAATCATCAGGAGTAGGTGTGTGTGTGTGTGTGTGTGTGTGTGTGTGTGTGTGTGTGTGTGTGTGTGTGTGTGTGTGTGTGTGTGTGTGTGTGTGTGTGTGTGTGTGTGTGTGTGTGTGTGTGTGTGTGTGTATGTGAGACTCTGTGTGTGTGTATGTGTGTGTGTGTGTGTGTGTGTGTGTGTGTGTGTGTGTGTGTGTGTGGGGCAGGGGTGGTATGTACGCATGTGCATCTCTTGACAGTTATTCTCTGACACCTATCTGGCTGATAGTCACCATGGATACCAGGGCCTTGTGCAGCTCTGCAGAATATCATTCAGCTGCAGACGCCTGGAAACACATACAGAGAGAGGCCTTAAACCTTTAAATATACAATATTATACTACATATTATATTCCAGGTAGGACTTTAAACCTTTAAATTTACTCTATTGTACTACATATTCTAGTCATCATACATATGACATAAAAAAAGTCAATTGATTGGTTATTTCTTAAATCGACTCGATCTATTTCTCATCCATAAACAGACTCTTTAATATTGTTCTGTTGTTGTTGTTTTAATTAATCCACTTGTTGATTCTTTTTAGTTTTATTCTTCACCCTACCGGCTTTGTGTAAATAATTCATCATGTGTGGCTTTGTTTTTGACTGCTGCATTTACAGTGATGTCAGTTTGCTACGGAGGAGTGTTACTGTGGATGGCTGCTCTGGTTCATGATTTGCCAGGTGGGATACTTAAGCAAATGCTGCACTCCTCTCCCCTCCACACACACACACACACACACACACACAAAACATATTTGATTGATATTCACAGACAGACAGTGACATACAGTATCCTGTTGACTATCCTTTTCACAGGCACAAATTGCGACATCCCAGATCCCAGTGCAGAACCCGCCTCCCTGGCACTCAGCCAATGGTTGTCCTCCTTTCTGGACTCAGAAGCAGCCCAGCTCAGGCCTGTCTGTGACTGGCAGAGGAGTGTGTCAGTCAAAGTTGACCTGAGCATCCAGAGTGTGCTTGATGTGGTAATGTATCAAAGTAAAAGACAAAAGGATACAACTGGAAAGCTTATTACTGTGTGTCTATCTATTGATGTTACATGAAGGCAGCAATGCTATTTAAAATGAAAAGGTATTACCGTAATGTCCAAACTTTTAGCCGCAGCTTATACATTGGTTTTGCAAAATGTCTTCAGCTATGAGGTTAACACACAGGGGCAGTTAATATGGCAATAACATGGTTTTGTTTCTTTTAACTTGCACAAAACACTGTCCTGCGGCTTATACACAGTGTGGCTAATACACAGGAAATGTAGAAGGCCATAAGACATGTGGACATACAGTATACAAACACACAGCTGAATACTGTGTGGATTTACTGTGTAAGCAGACACTTGATGACAGACTAAAGGTCAAACCGAGAATTAATCTATTACGCAGGTCAGGTGTATTTATGTTGTTTCCAAACACAACTCCATTGATAATGTGTCCAACACCAGAGTTTTAGTAGAGCATTTAAGATACTCGAGCATTTTAACAATGTGTCCAACACAAGAGTTTTAATAGTGTGTCCAACACAACTGCATTAACAATGTATCCAACACAAGTGTTTTAATAGTGTATTTAAAATGCTCAAGTATTTTAACAATGTGTCCAACTGAAGTGTATTAATAGTGTCCAACTCAAGTTTGTTAATAGTGTGTCCAACACAAATGCATCAGTTGTGTCCGAGTGTATTAATTGTATTATTAGTGTGTCAGTACCAGAGTAACAGGTTCACCTCCTGTCCACAGGACGAGAAGAATGAGCGCTTGCTTCTCTATGTTCTCTACATACAGGTACAGCATTGTTGTTGTTTGAACTTAACGCATTTGTTGCATCATGCTGTACTTTATTTAGTGTATACAGTACTGTGTCAATACTTTAAGCCATTAGCATATAATGTGTGCCAGACTATTCATCTTCTTCAGGGCAGACATCAGTTTCATTCAGTGAGA